>NC_135876.1:3027811-3327811 GCF_031162955.1 Sander vitreus | reverse complement strand
AAAAGGCTGAGCACTTGCGCACACAACATAGTTCTCAACGCACCCACGTTTCAGTTTATAAACGTGTTGCTACGTTTTGTTGGGGCTGAACGTGCCCCAGGTGTACAAGGGACGACATGCTGGGAAGGGCTACAGGGACATATAAGGTACACACAGCACAAACACAGAAAACTGACACACAACGAATAAATGAATGAAGGAACAGAAAACACCAAATCCTCTAGAAACTAAAGAAATAATAACTAAAGAAAGAAATATAAATAAAGTTCTATTGACAACAAAAAGTCTGAAGGCCTCTGGCCAAAGACCAGGACTGTGACAAGAATTGTACACACCGGTGTTCTTATAATTATGAATACCATTGTCCTCGTAAATTAAAAGCATCTGCCATTTGATTCTAATTAGCAAAGGTAAACGCCTTGCCAGTACACATACATTTTAAAAGAATGCCCAAATGGATGTGAGTGGAGAAAGTGAAAAACAGAAGAGGGTGGAGCACCAGACTCCTTCAATAGTTCTGAAGTGTTCTGCAGGAAGTGAACACCAATTGAGCTGTCACATTTAGTAGCGTCTCACTCTCTGCAATTAGATGTACATAGTCCTGGAAGATGTGTTATTTCCTCAGGGCACGATCTGCAACATCTGGCAGTAGCAGTAAATTTGCCATCACTTCTTCACATATGCAGTAGTACTCCCCAACACACTGAACACATTAAACACACTTTGATGTGTAAGATCCGTGCAGTTGTAAATGGTTTTGACTCTGGCAGTTCATGCAAGAAATGTACAGCGTCTGATGCCTTGTAACAAAAGCAGATACTGATTATTATGTGTTGTAACATTTCTCCTTTACATAAACATGACCCACACATGCATACCATTGGACCCATAATAAAATAAAGTTTAAAAAACTGCAAGCAGTTATGACGGGGCCCAAGCCACCCACGCCAGTCGTCCCCGATGCCCTGGGGAGCGTGCAAAAGCGGAACCCGAAGCCTGGCGGCGGGGAGGCAAACGTCGGTAAATATTGTGTGAGCTGCAAGGTCTGTGGTATATTTCCATTGCAAATATTCCAATTAACATAGATTGAGTTATTGGCCAAAACAAAAAAACGTTGCTTATAGCGCCCTATAAAGACCGATCTTCGCCAAATTCGGTACAGAGCATCGTCGTGGGATGTTGAACAAGGATCTCAAGTTCTTTGTTGATAACATTTAATTTGGCCGAGATATGATATGATATGTGTGTGGTAGCTAGCTAGGAAAATTAGATTGGTCTTCAAATGCGCATACTTTAACGTAGCAAAATTCTTTGAGTAACTTTTAGTCAGGTCCATCTGGAGATGCTACGTACCAGGTTTCGTCTTGATTCGTCGCACGGCCTAGGACGAGTTCGAAAAAGTTGGTTTTGCGCATTGCGCGATATTGCGGAAAATGTTTTCCTATATCTAAAACCTATGTGATTCAGCTTGATTCAAGGAACACATGGATGTACAGTTTTCTAATGTGCGATGTATAATGTGGGAGTTAAAGGTAAAAAACCATTATAGCGCCACCTAGTAGTTCACATGTGTAATTTTTGGTAGGTGTGGTCCAAGACCCATTGTCCATCTACCCTGTAAATTTAAAGTTGTTCACATTAGTGTAAGTGGTGAATCTAGACTTGGGTCCCATAGGCCATGCCCACTTTGACCCCTCAGTACCCCACTCGAGGGTTGGCCTCAGGAGTGGCCCTAGATGGTACCCATCACATTTTGTAAAAATCGGATGAGCCGTTAATGAGATATAAACTTTTTGTACTTGTAGCGCCCCCTAGTGACCATGACCATGGCAAACAAGAATCTAAAGTTTGGCGTTGATGGCATTTATTTTGGCCAAGATATGGCAAAGTTGGTGTTTTCATAGTTAGCTACACAAATTTGTTTGTGCGTAATATGCGCAATTTTTATCCTATCAAAATTATTTTTATTAACTTTTTGTCAGGTCGGTCTGGAGATGCTACGCTCCACGTTTATTGCAGATCGGTCGCACGGTCTAGGAGGAGATCAAAAAAGTAGGTTTTTGATAAATCGCGATTTTTCACGTATAAAAGTGAAATGGGCGTGGCCTATATCACGTGATTCAGTTGGATCCAGGGAATGCGTAGATGTATGGATTTTGAATGTCCGGTGTACGGTGTGGGAGTTATAGGGCCAAACGCGATTTGTCTGCTATAGCGCCACCTAGTGGTCCACATGTGTAATTTTTGGTAGGTGTGGTCCAAGTTCAAGTGGAAGTGGGTCAATTTTTGCGCCTGAGGTTCTTGCGGAGTTTCAGACCAGTCCTGAAAATGGCAAACCCCCCACCATGTACGGTTTAGGCTGTAGTTGGAGTTTTAGGCAGAGAAGAATAATGAAGAAGAAAAATCAGTAGAAAAACAATAGGGTTCCACAGCTCCCCTGGAAATGTGTACCGCGTTGCCTTGCATACACGGTTCCCATGCCCCCTCGGGCTTGGACCCCTAATTAATCAGTAGAAAAACAATAGGGTTCCACAGCCCTGCTGTGCGAACGGCGTAGCTCTTGCTACCGCCGGTTCTTCCAGACTCGGGCTTGGACCCCTAATAAAAACCAGTAGAAAAACAATAGGGTTCCACAGCTCCACTGGAGATGTGTACCGCGTTGCTTTGCATTACGCGGTTCCCATGCCCCCTCGGGCTTGGACCCCTAATAATCTTTAGAAAAACAATAGGGTTCCACGGCCCTGCTGTGCGAACGGCGTAGCTCTTGCTACCGCCGGTTCTTCCAGACTCGGGCTTGGACCCCTAATAAACGTGCCAGTGCTAAAGGGCACCCTACAAGTCAGTGCCATCTGAGGAGTTATAGATTATCAGTGGATTGTTTCCATAAGGTGCTGTTGTAGGCTGGAGGATCCATTGAGTAGCTGGATGGTCTTGGTAAGTGCTATTGAGAAATCGGGATGTTTTGGATTTAATGGATTTTAGTCTTTTCCCTAAGAGAAGAGTCACCAGTAAGGGGTTAGCAGGGTGTGTGTGGTCTTTTGAGGTCCACTAGTCTTGCATTACCTGACCTATTTCTTTGGACTATGGTCTGGATAAACTTCTTATCTATTCTGTGATGGGGAGGGGGGGAATCGCTCTGGCGTGTTTGTACTTCTTGTAAGTGCTCATAATATGCTTTTTGACTTCCCCCCTTAACTTTATTGTGTTATATATCTTTTTTGTGCACGTTATAAGTTTAAAAAGTGAAAAAGCCCAAAGTCCACCCAAAAGGCACTAACCATCTTCCAGAGAAAACACTGTTCACAAACTGCTCCAAACAACTCTATTATAGTCCAGCCTTTACTTCCGTGACAAACGTGCGTCACTTTGTAACACACATTATAATGCTCGCCTAGCTGCTAGCATGGCACGCCCTCATACTCTGCAACTGACTAGCTAGCAGTGCTTATTTAGGTACTGCGCATGTGCAACTCCCAACAAAGATGGAACAGAAGTGCAATGCCTCACTCGGTAGCTAAAACAGAGAGCTCAACACACAGGGTGAAAAGAGGAGCTGCAGCAATGTGCAGTACAACAAAAATATAGTGTTTTTTGAAAATTAAACCACATAAACATATTCTGGTACAACCTCTTAATACAATTATGTACCTAAAAAATGAGCATAATATGAGCACTTTAAACCAACAACCGTCCTGGGTAAGGAGGGAAGGTAGAGACATCCGCTGTACATCCGGTAAGGCAGACTAGAGCTCCACAGATTTATCTGTTTATTGTGTGACCTAAATTAAACTTTTACTGTGAAACACAAACCTCTTCTTTAATCACTTCCTGTAACTTTTGTCAATGTACATGTATAGAGAGGCAAAGTCCCTCCCTTTCCTGTGGACCCATGCACCCTATTTTGGAAAAAAAATATGTATCGGGTTTAAATGACCATAAAGCGTGTGGCACTGATAAAATGCCAACTACTGAACATCTAAAATATGCTACCAAGAAACGTATTCCTCTGCTTGCTGTCTGTATGACCGGGCTTCTTAGTCCATCTATCTTACCTGCATTATTAGTACATGTCATCCAGTGGTGTAGTCTACGTGATACGCAGGTATACACACTAAGAAAGCTCCAGGATTTCCATATAACGTATTTTCCGGACTATAAGCTGCATATTTTACTACCTGCAGTTTGTAATCTGCAGAATAGGATTTTCTTTTTGGGGGCATTTTGTTTGTGTTCAGTATTTCTCAGTTGTCTTTAAATTAATGTTTCAGTAAATTCTTTCAGGGGTACAGGAGCAGCATATAGTTGTCACAAGCCTAGTGCGCCCTCTCGTGGCTGTAGACGGTAATGTTTACTCCTTGGTTCATGTCAGTCAGTGTGAATTAACATTTAAAAACATGTTAAATTACATATATTTTGATATATAAGTCGCACCTGACTATAAGTCGCAGGACCAGCCAAACTATGAAAAAAAGGTTTTAAACATCAATACGGTGTTGACATGTCTATATTTACTTTAAAGGAAATTTTAGACCATTACAATAGTAAGGGAGTTAGAAAGGGAACACACCAGGCGAAAGTGACTATTTTGTTATTTGTTAAATTTTTGTTGTTTGTATCATGTTATCCAATCTGTCCGGCCGTGCCAGCCCGCACGCTGCAGCAATCATTTCGGTGTCGCTTCTATTTCTTCCACAAGCAGCAAGTAAATGTGTCAAGCCAGGCAGGTTATCACTTACAGGAAGGCCACAGTGCAGCCGGATACTTTAAAATAAAACAAATTCCAAAATAAAATACCCAGGTTCATGGTGATTTTGGCTGTTTTGACTTCTCAGCTGTGTCTACAGCGAGACACATGATCAGGCACACGGAGAGAGAGAGTGACATACACCCACAACCAAACACTCACAGGGAGAGACAGAGAAGTTTTGTAGAGCGGAGAGGAGAAGGATTGCTTTGTGACTTTGTGGGAGCGCCATCTATTGGGCTTAGAAAATAAAGGGTTAAAAGCATACTAAATTTACATTCCTTGAGCCTTTTTCTTTAAACCAAGACAGCATCTAGTTGGTTCAACAAATACAACTAATGGTTCATAAAGCTTCATTTGGATATCACTAATGCGTATCAGTCTATGCAGGTGAAATGGAGGGTTTCTGTATCAGAACCATGATATATTGATAACAAAGTTCATCAGTGTGGAATGTAGTCTCCTTTTCTTTTTGATGTGTATATGGATGATTTGTCACTACAGTTAAATACATACAATACAGTTTGTGTGATAGGCAATATTCTCATTAATCACCTTATGTATGCACATTATTTGGTAGTCTTTTGCCCATATTATACTGGTTTACAAGAACTTCTGAAGGTTTGTTCTCAATATGGTATGGATTTTGATGTCAAATATAACAACCCAGTCTCATGGCAGTTGGTGAAATGGTCACGTAATTTAATCTATTGATTCGTGTACACGGACACGTTTATCTCCTTTTTTTTATGATAGTCAGCACGTTTTTTTCCCCGTGATGGTCAGTACATTTTTTTACAACCTGATCTCACGGGACAACAACGGGACGGTTGGGTTTAGGAAAAGAAGAACGGGACGGTTGGCTTTAGGAAAATAATAACGGGACGTGGGACAACAACGGGACGGTTGGGTTTAGGAAATGAAGAACGGGACGGTTGGGTTTAGTAAAAGAACAACGGGACGGTGGTAGTAAAAGGAGAAAGTGACGGTTGGGTTTAGGAAACGTGACACGCGGGACACAATCCCCAGTCTCCTGGGTGAAAGTCCTGTATTGTTTGACCCATCTACCATCCCAACCAGTCTCCCTATGCGGATTTTCGGCCTTTCATTCTACTCGCTACTGTAGTCGCTCTTAATGAATCGTGCTGTGATCACGAAAGATGCTTCCCATTGAAAAAATGGCCATCACAAAAAAAAGGAGATAAATGTGTCCGTGTACATAAATCAATAGATTAAATTACGTGACCATTTCACGAACTGCCGTGAGACTGGGCTGAATATAATGCTAATAAGAGCAATTTTATGATTGTTAGAAGTAAAGAAGACAGGAAATTAGTATTTCCTGATTTCTTTTTATCTGGTACTGCCCTTAAATTGTGTGATGAGATTAAATATCTCGGCCATCATATTGTGATGATGATTTATCGGATGATAAAGACATCAACAGACAGTGTCATAAGAAGTATGCTCAAGCTAATATGCTCGCACGTAAATTTAGCATGTGTTCTGTTAATGTGAAGGTAGCTTTATTTATGAGTATTCTGTCCGCTATATACTGTCAACTTGTGGCGTTCTTACAGAAAAAGCAACATGCAGAGACTTAATATGGCATATAACGAAGACATCCTTGTGGCCGGGTTAGCTCAGATGGTAGAGCAGGCGCACACATATAGAGGTTTACTCCTCGATGCAAAGGCTGCGGGTTCAACTCTGACCTGCATCCCTTTGCTCCATGTCATTCCCCCTCTCTCTCTCCCCCTTTCATGTCTTCATCTGTCCTGTGGAAATAATGGCCAAAAAATAATCTTTTAAAAAAACTACCACAATGGTGTAGTGCTAGCTAGTAAGTGTTGGTTCTGCCATATAAGAAATCTTATATATGGATATATGTGCAGGTTGTCAGTTTCAGAAAACTATATATGTACTGGCTAAAGCCCACACTGAACTAACTCGGTCAGGTAAAGTAGTCATCTAGACTGTGGAGACATTTACACTCCTGTTTTAATACTACAGGTCAAGGTTGCTGACCTTTTCTTTTAATTTACATGAATTGTACCATATATTTATAGCTATAGTTTGGAATATATTGTCCTGTTTTTCTGCTGTACTATGTACTATTCCATTGTGTCCTGAGTAAAGTCATTATTATTATTATTATATGCATATTTGAAAAGTAATACATACATACGTATAATATATACAGAGGTGTAAACAGTTGTAAAAGTATATACAGATAAAGTGACGTTTTAAAGGTTAAATGGCATGTGATGAGCTCAGAACTCAACAGTTACGCAGTCTACTTTCCTGGTCCCTTCAGAGTTAAAGTTCAGAGAAGTTCAGATAAACATGCAAGAGGTGCTTTGGTGTTGTAATATCTCACGTCAAGAGAAAATCCTTTCACCATCCCTGGGAATACAAACACAATGTTTCGCTGAGGTTACATGTCTATTGTTGTCCATTTGTTCTCAGCAGTATGTCGGCCCCGCGTGGAGATAAAAATCTTATGCAGGATGGAGACGGGGAGGCTCTCTGCAAGCAGAACAAGATGCTCTACTACAGTAGAAACAAAATAACTGATGTGTTTCTGATAGAATTCTCACAAATGAAATTCTCTGCTTGCCAGTTGGATGTTAGTTGTCCTTCCTTTCAAGCTGTTCTTGCCTTGCCTTGACTGAAAGTTTTCAGATATAAGCCAAACTACTGGTCCGATACCTTTGACCAAAACTACTTCTTTGACAATAATCTAATGTGCAAATTTTAACTAATGAGGCAGAGACAAATATCTTAACACCTGAGCAAAGAACCCAAAAACTCTCTGCATGGCTATACTACAAAGTGAGGAGCTCAGTAAATGTACGAACAAATCGTTTTTTAAAGAATCTTACAAAGGAACCAACTATACCAGGGGTCGGCAATCTTTTTAATTAAAAGTGCCATTTTAAAATGTTCTCAGAATTCCGTGTGCCATATCAGCATTTAGTCATCTACTGACCCCACTCAGGCAGTGTTTTTTTCCATTCGCGCCACGTTCTGTGAAGAAGGGGCGTGGAGTATTAGCCAATCAGAGGCAGAGTAAGGCAGGTCTTCGTGGAATGCTGATGGGAAAAAGTCAATCAAACTACCATCAATAACAGGCTGTGCTCCTGCCAATGGCTGTGAAAGAGGTCATTTGGCATGCAGATTGGAACATTTAAAAAAAAGAAAAAGTCTCTTGCACACTTATTGCAGAGAAACTTGGATTATTTCACACACAGAGTGAGTGTGGCTTCATTCTCTGCTCAGGATGCCCTTACTCAACTATATCTTTTCATAGAAAATATTGGTTTGCTGCTATATTAATGTTCTGAATGTCAAATTAATCCCCTTTAAAGTCTGGCTAAAGCCCAGTGGTGAAATTAATGGTATGTTAAATACTGGACGGTATGACAGATAAAGGTCAGAATGGTAAAAAGAACCTGGTATACCAGCGCGACAAAGCTCAGAGTGGGAGTAATGTCTCATGTTTAAGTCTCCATACAGTGCCCAGAGGACTCTGCAGAAAACGACTGAGAGAGAGTCAGACATAGAGCAGACAATCAAAAGAAATAGACATCGGAGGAAGGGAGGGGGGGGGGGTAAAGCTAAAACAAACAAGGAAATGAGAGTTGAGTTTGTTTAGTTATAGTGTAGAAAGGATTGGTTGGCCAAGGCTTAGTTGTGCGTGAAACCGTGCAACCTTTTGGGAATGTCTTGTACTTATTGTGGATTTGTCTGTTCTGAAGTGGGTGTGTCAATAATGATTGCTGCAGGCGCCTGGGTAGCTCACCTGGTAGAGCAGGTGCCCAACTATAGAGGTTTACTCTATATGCAGCGGCCGTGGGTTCGACTACCAAAGCCCATCTATCAGGATCTATTTTAGGACATGGCAAGAGGACAAATCGAAGACCGGGGTTTTTGGATGTATTGTTGGGGCAACAAACTACTCAGCAACCTTTCGGCATAGTTATTAATTCAAAACGTTTTTTGTTTTTTTTATCACATTTTTTTAAAATATATATTATTAAAAGAAATAAACAACTACAAACTACAAACAATTCACCGAGACAGAGAACGTGTCCCAGGGCCAGAAAGAGAGAGAAAAAAAAAAAAGAACAAAGAGGAAAGATGGGAGGGAGGGAGACAAAAACAAGAAGCAGAAACAGACACACACAAACACATACACAAACAGACACACACACAGACAGACACAAGACAAGGAACCAAACATGGCTACAGCCCGGACTTCACAGCCTCAGCAATGTTCACCTAAGTGTCCAGGGTCTTTCCTGGCGCTCCATTAATACGCGCCGTGGACAGCTCCATATACACTACATCCAAGTAGGAAATGGTCCATGTGTGGATAGACAGGTTGCAATCATTTTCTTTGCAGCTGTAAGTCCAGCAAATACAGCACGTTTCTGAGTTCCAGAGAGTTGAAAGGCTGACAGATCATTAAAAATCAAAACATTGACAGTAACAGGCACAGTAACATTAAACAAGGCAGATATTTTGGATGCAATGCTGTTCCAGAATCGACTGACGGGAGAACACTCCCAGATAATGTGAAAATATGTACCTTGTGCTTTTATTGGGCAGAGGGTGCATAACCTTGCTGTTAATTATTTTCATGTGATGCATTTTCACAGGGGTGAGATATGTCCTATGAATGAAATTGTAGTGAATCTGCTGGTGGTCCGGATTGCGTGATACTTGGAATGCTAGACCATACATCATGCCAGTTGAGATCAATACTCAGGCCTGGGCAATCGCATGCCTAGATCCTCTCAATAGGGAGGGCAGAGCAGCCAGATATCACTAAGAACTGATAAAGCTTAGATACCATACCATAGTTTTTAGGGTGCATAGTAAATAACTTCCGGATAGGATGGATGGGCAAAGGCCTCTGACAAGGTATGCCTTGAGTGCTGATCTTAATTGAAGGTAAAAGAAAAAAGAGGAACGTGGTAGATTGAATGCGTTCTGCAAGTCAGAAAAAGGCAATAAGCCAACCTCGCTAAAAATGTTTTTTAGACAATGCAGTCCCCTCTGCTCCCATTGTGGGGCTGTTATTGGCCTCCCCCCAATCAGGAGTGCTGTATTATTGAATATAGGGGAAAAAGTGTGCCAGTTACAAGCTACATGGCAGTGTGTTTCAGCCAATCTCCAAGTATTGATAAGATGTGAGACGATGGGGCCAAAGTGTAGCTGGCACTGTTTATTAGAAACATTGGCAAAAAGAACGTCATAGAGTGACCAAGGCTCTGTAATAGCACTTTCTAAGGCATGCCAGCAGACAGACAAATCTGGGCTAAACCAAGTTAGGAGGGGCCTCAACATGAAGGACCAGAAGTAATGTTTGAAGTTGGGAACAGAAAGGCCACCATCCTCTTTCCTCCTCTGTAAAGTGGACATCTTAAGTCGCGGCCACTTGCCTTTCCAGATACATTTAGATACCGCTGATTGTAATTTATGCCAGTAGTCAGCAGGAGGGGAGAGAGGTAGCATAGAGCTCACAAAATTAATCCTGGGTAACACATTAATTTTAACCACTGAGATACAGGCTTGAATCGACATGGGGAGACTCATCCACTTTTCCATATCTTTCAAAACATTATTTAGAGCAGAATAGTTATGTTTCACAATCTGGTTTAAGCAGGGGAAGACCTCAATGCCCAAATATTTAAACTGCTTAACAATGGGGATGTTAGCACGGATGGTTGAATCGCGGGCAGTCATTTAAATGAAGTAGTGCGGACTTTGACCAGTTAATTTTAAAGCCTGATAAGCTTCCATACTCCTCGCATAATGATAGGTGAGGAAGAGATCGAGAGGGGTTCTCTAAAAAAACCAAAACATCGTCCGCAAATAGTGAGAGATGATGCTGTGTACTACGACTGCTTATCGGTGACACCATAACTGATTGGCGAATAGCTTCAGCTAGAGGCTCCAAAGAAAGGACAAATAGTGCAGGACTCAAGGGGCAGCCTTGGCGTGAAGATCTAGAAACAGGAAATAAAGAGGAGGAGGTGCGTCCGGTTAAGACTCGAGCTGAGGGATTAGAATACAAAACTTTAATCATACCAATGAAAGTTTTACCAAAGCCCATCGCCTCTAAGACTGACCATAAAAATGGCCACTCAAGCTTGTCAAAGGCTTTCATAGCGTCAAGAGAAAGAAGTAATATTGGGGTCTTACTGTCCTCCGCCGCATCGACAATGTGAAGAAGACGTCTAACATTGTCTGCTGCTAGTCTCGTTTTTATGAATCCTGTTTGGTCAGGGTTCACTAATTTAACCATATGAGACTCCAAACGAAGGGCTAGGAGCTTTGCAAAGATTTTTATATCAAATCAATTTGTCCAAGCTAGCTGATTCCTCTGCTGATAACTGAGGCAAATCAAGCTGATTCAACCAGTTGTCGCCGTAAGATTTATCCAAAGTAACCTCTGATTCATATAGATTGGAATAGAATGTCTGAAAGGATTTATTTATTTCGACAGGGTCAGTTCTAATATTACCATCTGAAGATTTAATAGCTGGAATATCTGCAAAATAATCACTGGATCTTAATCTCATTGCCAAAAGGTGACTAGGTCTAGCACCCTGAAAGTAATAGCGCTGCCTTGTTCTGTGAATTAGAAATTCAGACTTCTGTTTCAGAATGTTGTTTATTTCCTTCTTGACTAATGATCGCTCTAAAGCTATTCGGTCCGTAAAATTAGTTTGTAACAGTGAGTCTAATCTGGTGAACTCCGCTTCAAGATTTTGCAGTCTCAGTGACGTAGCTTTGCGCGTATTGGAGCAGAACAGTATGGTGTTGTTCCTGATAAATCCCTTTATCGCGTCCCACAATATTCTGGGGTCCTCTACAGAGCCGACATTAATGTCCGCAAATATCTGGAACTCTGCAATAAACTGAGTGATGTAGGATTAATTTTTCAATAAGGAAGCGTTAAAGCGCCATCTAACAGCACGTTGAGACAGACGGTCTAAGGTGGCGGCGCAAAGAACCCCTTTATGGTCAGACAATGCCATTGGGAGCAGCACCGCTTTGTCAATTGAATGAAATAATTGGGGGGATGCAAAAAGAAAGTCTATTCTGGAAAAATATTTATGTCTACCTGAGAAAAAAGAAAAATCCTTCCAGGTGGGATTAACTGTACACCAAATATCTATAAGCCCCAAGCTGCTGGCCCATGATTTCAGAGCATTTGTAGCCTGAGCGAGGTCCCCAGTGACCTTTGCGTTCGACCGACCCATATTTGGGTCCCACACAGCATTGAAGTCCGCACCAACAACTAAAGAACAGTCCGTTAACTCCAGCATTTGATTGGTGAGCGTACCATAGAAACCGCCATCAAAAACATTAGGAGCATAGGCTGACACAAGTGCAATTTTCCTAGAACTCAATTCTACTACAGCAACCACGATTCTGCCTGTATTGTCTGACCAAGAGGACAAAACTTTAAGCGGGAGATTCCTTTTAACAACAATGGCCACTCCTTTAGTTTTGGAGCTCGCTGATGAGGATGCAATCGTATAATAGAATCTGTTGGCTAAGCGGTCGGCATCACTCTGCAGCAGATGTGTCTCTTGCAATTCAGAACGGTTTGTTTAAAGTAAAAGTTTGGAGCAATTTACATTTCCTCTGTCGTTACGCTGTTGTCGTCTATGGGGAACGCAAGATTGTTTTCCCCTAAAAGTGAGCGTGAATCTGTTTAATGTTCAATCTTTTACTCACAGACTGTCAGCTGAAAACACAGACTTTTGGGACAACGAGATTGTGTCAGTGTAGAATATCAGCTCAGATGGATGTTCATCCCAATCCGATGTGCAATTGCACAGTTCTATTAGGAAAAAGTAAGTATATGTATATTTTACAAGATGAATAAGTAAATTGTAAGAATAAGTAAATTGTACAGTTCTATAATATATTGCTAACACCTGTCTGTTATCAGTGGTTTTATAATATAACAGTACACATTTCATTTGTTCTTTTGTATCTTTACTTCAACAACAACAAAAAGGAAATTACAATATCACAATCTAGACACAATCTAGACAATATCACTTTTTACGTGGTGGCTAGCACGAAATACCCTACGGAGAAAGGACGCCTCACACGCCGGGAGACGGCCGAAAAGGATGCCTCATACACACCCGGAGACGGCCGAAAAGGACGCCTCACACGCCGGGAGACGGCCAAAAAGGACGTCTCACACGCTGGGAGACGGCCGCGGGGGACACACCACAATAACGGGATGGCAGAGGTTGGGTTTAGGAAAAACACTACAGGGAAAGGACACCTCACATGCCGGGAGACGGCTGCGAGAGACGGCCACTGGGGACGCGCCACAATAACGGGATGGCAGAGGTTGGGTTTAGGAAAAACACTACAGGGAAAGGACACCTCACACGCCGAGAGATGGCCGCTGGGGACGATTGTGATTAGGAAGTTCGCCTGGGTGAAAATCCTGTGTTGTTTGACCCATCCACCACCCCGACCAGCCTCCCTACGCGGATTTTTGGCTTTTTATACTACTCCCTACCATTTTCGTGCTGTGACCACGAAATATGCTTCCCATTGAAATACATTACATAACATTTTCGTGCTGGCCATCACGTAAAAAACGTCCCCGTGAACACGTATCAATAGATTAAAAATAAGTGACATTTACACGAACTGCCAGGAGACCGAGCTGTCTAGACACAATCAATGTAAAGTATGTACAGTGCAGTGTGTGGTTTTATACATAAACATGCCACAACAGTCTGAAGTGTACAAAGATAAAATAGTTCAGTACTCTTTTCAAAGGTCTAGAACATGCTCATATAACACAACCTCGAACCATTTTCTCATATTCCTCCTGATCGAACTCCAAGCTCGTCTGTCAGCTCTGTGAGCTTCTCTCTGCTTTCACCAACAAGCTCCACCGTCGCTATGGTTACCTTATGCGCATGCGCGATAGCTGTTGAACTTTTGAACTCCAGCCGGCCACTCTGCAGGCTGAGCTGTGGAGTGGTGTCAAGTTACAGCTTGTTGCTGCAGTCATTACTATGGAAATAACCACGGAAAATCGTTTTTTTGGGGGAAAAATACGTTTTGGAATATTGGCTTGTATGAGTTCGGCAATCGACTAGTGTGGACTTCACCAGAAACCAGGAAACAAACAGAGGTATGGATTAACACAACTTTTATGCATTTCTGTCACAGCTACTGCAGTCAAATTCGCTGTGTTCCCTCGGTAGGAATAACTGCACATGGGTAGGCACTTGTAATGACATTTCAAACATGTTTAGAGGCTAAAAACAACTTTAAAACTTGCCCTGTTTAAGCCTTTTGGCTGCTAACTCTAGCAGGAGGATAACACGGTGTAGGCAGCACCGATTGTTTTCGTTTTTCTCGCTACTGACAGCACTCTAAATTTACAAACAACAGAGCTAGGGGTTGAAATCGACCGGAATTCTCCTTTAACCAAATTGACCCTTCGCTAAGCCCCACCCTTTTGTTATTAGCTGCTGCTAGCATGGAGCCCACACTGTCACTAACTGCACTCCCTTAAGAAATACTCTACTCTACTATAGTTTGTTGCCCCAACAATACATCCAAAAACCCCGGTCTTCGATTTGTCCTCTTGCCATGTCCTAAAATAGATCCTGATAGATGGGCTTTGGCTCCAGGATATAGACCAGACCAGCATCACCGTGAGGGAAGAATCGCGCCGTCACATCAGGAGAGAAACAGCTGTTGTGTAGCGGGTTAATCGAGACTTTCACACTGATATATGAGGCTCATAAGAAACTTGAATATTGTCAGTCAGTGTGGTAAATATTTTTTTCAAAAGACGAAAAAGCTATTTCAAAAAGTAGACAGAAGGGTTTACAATATGCGTTTGAAAGATATCAAACTAACTCAGCAGCAAAATGTTATAAAGACAAAGATAGAAGCTAAAGCCTACTGATCATAGTGTAAAAGTGAACCACCACATTACCTGGTGATCAAGATAGAAAAAGACAATGAAATTAAGGGGAAACTTTGCCAGTTTTCAACCGGTTGTGTCACTGCAGCGTGAGCACAGTAACTTAATGCGGCGCTGTTCATCTGCAGGCCTACGCTGCAGTGACATAACAGGTTGAAAATAGGCAGTTTCTTTTTAATGAGCAACACTGTTTCTGTAAAGCAGGTAGGTCTTTATTCACTGTTACAAACAGTATCTGTATATGTAGATGTGCTGTACTCTGCTAATGTTAGCTCCACAGGTTTTTATATCTCCTTACAACTTCTTGGGTAATGATTAGCACTATTACATGTGCCCTAGACCCTAGAAACATATAACCATGACTAGGAAGGACGAGAAAGAGAAACTGCAACGATTGTGTCAGAGTCAATGGAGCAGAGTCAGTTGTCGGACCCTGTTTGGGTTCTGTCCCTTGAACAAAGACTCGGCAACCATAGACAGAACAACTATACAGCTCTGCTCCATAAACTTGCAACAATGAAATGTGTTCTGAGACAAGTTGATATGATGTTGAGGTTGTCACTTTGTCATTATTGACTATATTGATTGATTATCTGACTTCAGACTTGACTTGTGACTCGAACCAACAGACTTCTGACTCGGACTCGAGCTTTGAGACTTGTCAACAACCTGTTTTCATGCAATTATTGCTTTTTAGATCTAAATGTATTCATGTATTTCTATTTTATTTTATTGGCGCATATACGTTGGGGAAACGTATGACGAACTGCATGTCCCCTGTCCTTTGCCATAATGTGCATGCGCTATGCCTTATGTGCGCACACTCACATATAAAAAAAATGCATTGACGATACCGACACCAAGTCCTCCCGGAGTTTAGTTTCGCTTTCAATAACTTCGTAAACAGTGGCAGTAAGCGAACAGCTACATGCAAGGAGTGTGGCACCAAGATAAATGATACCGGATCAACAACGTTGAACTTCATCAGGCATTTCAAAACGCACCCAGATAGGTAAGTCACTTGCTAATGTAAAAGAGACGTTACATTTAGCATATATCGTCACAGGTAACAAGCGAACCATTGCAAAACAGGCAAATTCTATCTTTATAGTTAGTAGTTGCTGAGGCTCAGACATCCAATGGAGCACAGGAGGTTGGATGCATGGATCCATCTCCCCAGGAACAAACGCTGTGTCGGGTGGGCAAACTCATGTGATGCGTAATTGATCCTGTGGATGATTTGTAGGCTATTAAGTGAACAAGGTGTACCTGGTCCACCACACACTGGGCCGTCTTGACTGTCTTAATTCTGCACATATTTCTGTTACTGTAGTCCTATTTACTATTTCATTATTTCATCCATGCGTGGCGCAGCGGATCCGTGCGCACTGTCACCTGCCGTGGAGACGCTGACCTCTCCTCCTCTGAGTCGGATCTCCCTCTCGCTGGACTCAGTTTTACTGAGCGTAGAAAAAAACACTTAGAAAATAAATGGCATTACATCAGTGAGTTCAAACTGCTTATTGTGCGTAATTTGGACTGACACTGAGATGCATGTTGTTCTGTAACTGGTGTGGCGCTGCCACTATTCTCTTGATTTCCACTTCGACATTAGACATTTTTTGGAGTGAAAGAGACGTTACATTTAGTATATATCGTCACAGGTAACCAGGTAACCATTGCAAAGTGTTGTGCTAATGCTGGGAACAGGCAAATTGTATCTTTACAGTTGTATCCATATGATGTGACAGACTTAGGTTAATATTTCAACAGGTCTGAGGGCTAGAGGGATGTGTTAAGTAGACCCCATGAAGTTATCCTACAACTGATTTTGATACTGTACTGTATGGATGGTAGCTACAGGACATGCTCTGAATTCATAATATTTAACAATACAGTGTTAGGGACAGATCAGATGGCCAGAGACTTGACTTGGATTCGTTAGAAAAGACTTGAGACTTGATTTGAACTTGCCCATCAAAGACTTGAGACTTGACTTGGACTCGAGCTCAAAGACTTGAGACTTGACTTGGACTTCCAAAAAATTACTTGTAAACATCTCTGTGTGACGGACATTCGGCCGAAACGAGGGACATCCGGCAGAATTTCTGGCAGCACCTGAACAATCCCGGAAATGAAAAACCCTTCGCCCTTACTGTACTCGCCATGGTTCAGAAATGATTCATGAAAATAGAACCCTGAGGGTACGACCTCAAAACTTGCCATGCAGCTGACAGTTGATGCTTTAGCTCACTGAACTTTAAATATGTCATTGTCATTCATTTCAGAGTGGCTTTTCAGTTTGAGAAACAGCAGTTGTGATATGTTTACTGTCATGACTGATCTGTGTAGGCCTTCTACACTGATTCCATTTGCTTTAGTTGTGGGATGATGTTACTGGCTCACTGTGATTTAGTAAGAGTTTCTCTGTTTTGTTTACGCTTGGGGCATAGGCCCATATATTTTCTCTTTATTGATCTCTACAATGATTTATGGTTAGGTGGACAGCCAGACTCTTCTTCTGGGGATTCTTTCATACTGAGTTTCACTACATATTTTCTTCTGTTTCTGGGGGGTTTCATATGTTTATTGTCCCCCCTGTTTGAGGTTAGCAAAGGCTGCAGGGCGGAAACAGCATGTTGGTATAATAAGTCTGAAAGCAAGAAATAATAATACTATCTAGTTGGTGAAAGTGCTCATTGTTGCCGTTCCCTCAGGGAAACACAACATTACAGTGTTAGATATTTCTTCAATGGGTAAGACTTCCTATTCATGCTGTGAATAAGGATTTTGTTATTTTCACTTACTGAAAAACCAGGTACATTTACCTAGCAATAAGAAGCTGTTGAACGTGAGGTTTTTCAGTTGAAGCACAGTATGGAGTGTTGCATCTTAAATCAGTTGGTCAAGATGGTAATAATGTCAAGGCTTGAAAGCTGGAGAATACTACACCTGCTCAATCTATGATAAATTCAGCAACTATGACACTGTTTTGTTCACAAAACCTTTGAACCTTCTTCTCCATATCAGCAGCAGCCAAGGGTCATGGGTATTATAGTAGTATATAGAGCCATCTGTCATGCCAAACTGCCAAAACACGATTTATTACTAACAAAGTTCAAATATTTAAAACTGATGGCCATAGCTTTAACCTATTGTATGGTTAAACCTGCAATGATAGATTCTTTTTGGCCACTTGGGGGCCAAACATTGACCGTTTAAAGCAGCTGTACTCGAAATACTGAAAATAACTTAATTCTGGGCTGGGCTTTGCCTTCACACAGCTCTCAACGGAGTTCGATTGACATTCAGAGTCTGCACCATAAATGGCTGCACACGGCTCTCGCCTCTCACGTGACAAGCTAACATGGAGCTGGTTTAGCTGTAATCCCGGTGGCTAGCTGAAAGCTAACAACGGCAAGAACAGAAGCATGGCAAGCTGCCAGCCAGCCAGACATGAACACGAAGGTAGGGGACAACAGTTTCAACACCCTGTTTGTTTTGTTCTTCTTTCAAAAAGAACTACTTTCTTGTCTTTAAAGCTTCTTTATTAAGAGCGCGTGGATTACATTATTTCTTAACTTCCTTATTGTACTTCTACCTTCATACGTAAACACTCCTTTGTATGCAAGAACGCTACTGACAGTGTTGCCAACTCCTCAGTAAGGAAAGTCGCTATTGGCTGTCCTAAAAGTCGCTAGAAGTTGCTAAATGACGTCATCGCCTAATTTGCATAATTTCCCATCAGCATCACCTAAATATGTTTAGAACTACAAATTAACTTTCTTCTGTCGATTCTTTTTTTTTTTTTTTTTTAAACCAGCCCTCCTCCTTTATCCGGGCTTGGGACCGGCAAAAGTTACCCAAAAGAGACACTCTGGCGGAGTTACTTAGTTTTATTTTTTTGAATTTTATTTTTTTGTATATTTTTTTTTTGTTTAGTTTTCTTATGTTTGGTTTGGTTTTTAACCTTATGGTTCACTTAGGAGCCTACAACAAGTCACAGTAAAACATAAACATTGTTAAAACAATGTTGTAAAAAGATGTTTGCAGACTGAACAATGGTAAAATAAATATTAACGTTACGTGACTTTGTCAGTAGCTAGCTAGTTAGCCAAGGCCTACTGTTTGCTAACGTTAACTAGCTAACTAGCTAGCTGTTTTATGTGTTGCTACAACAGACGACCTGACATTAAATTCACATTTTAAAACGTGCCAAAATTAGTTTTAATAGTTTTTATTAATAGGCGAGATAAAAGGCAATGTTCACAAGAAGTATAGAGACACGGTTGGACTTACTTTTTTTTTGTATTTTCTTTTTTTTTGTATTTTCTTAGTTTAGTTCTCTTAAGTAAAGTAAAACATGAACAATTTAAACGATAACATTTAACGTTTTCTCCTAAACTATACAACAATCTAAATGGACCAAAAAGAGACAGCGAAAGCTGTCAATGGCAATGTGTAAAATTGGTAGTCTGGCTCTAATTCAAGTTTATTATTTGTTTGTTTTCCAGACCCCCCTCCACACACACACAGGCTGTGCTGGCTCACAGAAAGAATGGGTCGTCATCAATTTGGTCAAGGCTCTCTGTGGCAGGTTCAGCAACTGATGAAGCTGACTTAAATGAGTAAGCAGCTGATGTCCCAAAAAGCTGCAAAACATCATCAGGCAGCTGGTGCTCATAGCAAGCCTCACCAGACCACTTCAGTCCATATCGGATGTACAGGATGGAGTTGGGTCTGCAAGGACATCCAATTTCTCAATTTGCTTTTTACCACACTCATCTGGCTGAATACTCTCTCTACTTCAGCATTTGAGTGTGGCAAGGACAACACAGACACAGCAGCCATGGCAAGTTCTTGAAATGGGTTGATACCAGCTGCATCCCTGAACTTCCAAATCTCACTCCAGAAGCCCAGTGTGGTTTTTGTCTCATTCCTTACTCTTTTCCTCTTTACTAAGATGGATGGCACACCATTGCTGGACTATCTTGTCTATCTCTGCAGGGGTGTAGCCAAGGAGCTTGGCTATTTTTTCAATGTCTCCTGGGCTCTCATTGTGTTTTAGAGTTTCCTCCACATTGAAAATCGACATGTAACGCAATGCTTCAATGTTGTCCGGCAGTCTCACTCTCAACTTGTTAGTGAGGGAGATGGTGAAGGCTACACACCTCTTTCGGACATTGCTTTCATCCTTAGGCACAAGGTGGAGTTCAGCTGCCTTGGACTCAAAAAGGTAACCAAGGTAGGGTTTGGGACTGATGTATCCATCTATTGGCCCTTTGACTACATCAACCTTTGCCAGTGGATTCAGCACCCTGCTGCTCACAGACTTGATCAGGCTAACCAAGCTGTCAAGTAGCTTAAGAGGATCCACCTGCTCCCCCTCAAAAGCCTTGATGGCCAACTGTACCTCACCCAGCACTGACTTCAAAAAAGTGAGATACAAAACATTTTGAGGATCACTGTACAACCTCAGCCATGTAGCAGTGTTCACTGGACTTGGTGACTTCAAAATGCAGCCTAAGCTCCTCCCACTGGTCCAAAATGCATGAAACCGCAGGTTCAATGGAGAGCCAACGTGTGGCACAAACCTTGGTTATTAGTAAAGGTTTCTCCCCACAGTTAATGGTCTCATATATGGCCTTGTAGGCCTCCCTGCGCTTTGGAGACACTGAAAACCAGTTATAGGTCTCTCGTACCAAATACTCCACACTACGGGGAATGGTGTCATTGGAAGCATGAGTTACAGCAAGCTGCAGAGAGTGGCACACACAGCGAATAAGAACCAGATATTTGATGCCATACTCCTCCTTCAGCACTTTATGGACCCCATTGTTAATCCCCTTCATAACAGAGGCATTGTCGGTCCCTATCCCCAGGAGTTTCTCTTTTTTAAGACTACATTTCTCCAGGAAAGCCACAATAGCACAGGCTATAGATCTGGCATCTCCTCCTCCTAACTAGCAAGCCCCAGAAATGTGGATACAATAGTGTGCTTGGTGTCACTAAAGCACCTTATCACCACCCCCAGATACTTAGAAACACTTACATCCGTGGACTCATCAAGGAGGAGGCTGAAACGCTGGTCACCCACATCAGCGACTAACTTTTTCAGGAAGTATGGTGCTAGAACACCCTTAATCATTTCTGTGCACTTTGTCCTGTGCATTTTGAAGTGGGTAGCAGCAGCAGAGTCTGAAAAAGCAGCTTTACATGCTTCTCCAATATGATCACATGCCAGCATGGAACAGTGTTCAGCCATAACTAATGCCATGGTGGCCTCAGCCTTTTTTGCAGAGTAAATGTTAGTTAACATAAATGTCATCCTGTGTTTTTTAACATCACTGAGTTTAGCGTAGAAATCAGCCTTACAATACAGGCAATATGCATGCGTATCATCACCAATAAATGGTTTCAACCAGCCTTTGAATTCAGGGTTTGATTCCCACTCCTTTCTGTATTTTTGACTGTACAGTTTAGATTGTGACATGATCAGTGATTTTGTGTGAGTGATTTTTATGTACCGGTATGTGAGATATATATGTGTGTTTGTTGTGTTATGGTTGTCTAAGCTACTGGATGCCTACAATTTCCCTTAGGGATGAATAAAGTATCTATCTATCTAATCTATATCCTATCTATCTAATCTATATCCTATCTATCTAATCTATGTCTTATCTATCTATCTTATCTATCGATCTATCGATCTATCTATTTATCAATCATGAGCTAGCCAGCTAGAGGTTTATCACAGAGAGGCACACACACAGTGGACGAGCCGAGGTGAGGTGAGTAAGTGACTGAGGCTGTGTGAGTCGAATCAAGCAGATAGTGATTTATTTTAGTGCAGTGATTTATTTTAGACAAAGAACATTTACATTTTACATTATGGGCGGGAAAAGCCAGCGGGGCTTCCCGCATGCGTATGTGCGATTCATTTTCAGTCTGGACGTGGAGGAGTTAACATCTACTGCTCTGACTGCAGCTCGGAGGAACTGCTGTGCAAGGACTGGGCCGCCTGTGAGTGCTTTCAGATGGGGGAGGGTCCCACGGCAGCACCCGCTGTTCGTTGAGAAGAGTAAGAACAAGTCTCCAATAACACCACAAAAAGTCGCGAGATTTGTCGCTAGTCGCTTTTTTGAAAAAAAGTCGCTAAGGGGGTCTGAAAAGTCGCTAAATCTAGCGACAAAGTCGCTAAGTTGACAACACTGGCTACTGACACCTAGTGGCCTGAGGTTCAAATACCACAAATCATCACATCCCCCTTTCTATGAGGTGAATACTCAACAACATAAATACATTACAGGTGTCAGCTTTCTTTTAACAGTTACCTTACACAACTTATCTCACAATGTTAAATCACTGGCTAAACAGTATGACTTTGATATCAGGCTTCCAGAACATCAAACTTGAGCATTAATAAACATAACACTAAAACACACGCTATTACATGCTCATTAACTTTAGACCTCTTTTTTTTTTTTTTTTTTACAGGTCCAGTCTTTCAGGTTTTTTAATTGTCCTTGCAGATTTCCTTGTCGGAATTTCTCCTGGGGTGAATGTATTGGTTTGACTTTCAGTGTATGTGTCTGTGTTGCAGTTTTCAGTAGGTGTGGAGTTGGGCTTAGACTCAGTCTGTGTTTCACTGAGCTCTTGATCTGCAACAGTTCCTGGTGTCTTCAGTAGACTGCGCCGATTTCGTCTGATGATTTGTCCTTCTTTGGTTCTCACCGTGTAGGATTGTGGAGCAACCTCTTAAAGAACAGTGGATCTTGTCATTCATCCTTCAAGACTTTCAATCCTGACTGGATTATTCTTGGATAGTGGTGGAAGCTGCTTAGCTGTTCTGTCATAGAAAACCTTTTGCATCATTTTCTGCAGATTCAGCTTTTGTTCTAGCTTAGGATTTCTTTTGCTTTAAGCAGCTTGGAAGTGTTGTACGGAATTTTCTTTTCATCAGTAGCTCACCAGGTGAAAACCCGCACTCCAGAGGTGATGCTCTGTAACTGAGCAGAGCAAGGTAAGGATCTGAATTACAATCAGAAGCCTTATTTAGGAGTTGCTTGAGAATGTGAAGTCCTTTCTCAGCTTTTCCATTGGACTGTGCATACAGTGGTCTGGATGTTACATGCTTGAAGTCATAAACTTTTGCAAAGTCTTGCCACTCTTTGCTGTTGAAGCATGGTCAATTATCACTCATCACTGTAGGCGGAATGCCATGTCTGGCGAAGATTGATTTTGCATGTGTTATGACACAGCTGGAAGATGTGCTTGAGAGCAATGCCATTTCAGGATAATTTGAGTAACAGTCAATGACTACCAAGTAGTCCTTCCCTTTAAGTTGGAATAAGTCCCACTCATTCCCACTTTATGCCACGGTGCTGTTGGTACATCAGTTAAAGTCATGGGCTCTTTAGCTTGTTTGTTTCTGTATTTCTGGCAAGTGTCACATCTGCTTATCAGTTTGTCAATGTCCTTATTTAATCCAGGCCAGAACACTGTCTCTCTTGCTCTTCTTTTACATTTTCAAAACCTAGTGTCCTTCATGAATTCTCTGCAGTATGTCTTGTCTCAACTCTCTTGGAATGACTATCCTGTTTTGTTTTAACAACAGTCCATCCATTACACTAAGCTCACCTCTTATGTGGTAGAACTGTGAACAGGATCCTACAGCCCATCCATTCTGCACATTCTCCATGATGCATTGTAGTTCGGGATCTCTAGCTGTTTCTTCAATTATTTGCCTGGTTTTTGTGTCTGATACAGGAAGTGTAGCAGACACCATGTTTACGTGTGCTTGAACATCATCTTCAGTTGTGCTTGCACTGTTCTTTGTGGGTGCTCTTGACAGTGCATTCGCTAGAATCAGGTGTGTAGATAAGTTTGAAGTCATACCTCTGCATCTTCATCATCATGCGCTGTATTCTCGGTGACATTTCATTTAGGTTATTTTTCACGATGGCAACTAGTGGACGATGGTCAGTCTCCACAGTGAAGAGAGAGCTTCTTAGTATGTAAACATTGTTTTCTATCACTTTAACAACGTTAAACGACGTGCTGACGTTTACGGTAAGCGTATTGTGTCACTTCCGGGGTTCCCGTGTTACAGACGCTAGTTTGCTGCTCCAGCAAAACTTACTCAACTCTGCTTTATTGTTGAAATTAGCAGCGATTTGCCTGGATTTCATTTAAATTACACTAGTTATACTATAGTATAGTTATGCACTTATACTTCTCTTCTCTTACAGCGACTGCCTCGCTGATCTCACAATTGTTAAAACGCTTAGCTACTTTAGCTTAGCCATTAGCAATTGCTAATTCCTCTCCCTCTCCTACTCTCTCCTGCTCTGTGTGTCAAATGTTTAGCTATTTCTCTGCCTCCTTTAGTAATAATGATACATGTAATACATGTAGTTTATTCGTTGCTCTGGAAGCGAGGCTTAGTGAGTTAGCGGCACTGCTCCGCACCATGGAATCAAAATCGTATGCTTCCGTAGCTAGCCAACTGGTGCAGGCCAACATACTGTAGCTTCTGTTAGCAGTCCCCCGGCAGATCCAGAGCAGCCGGGCAAGTGGGTGACTGTCCAAGGGAAGCGTAGCGTTACTTCTAAACCAGGGAGTGCACATGGCTGCGGTCACTCTAAACCGGAGCATCTTTGCCCTTCTAACAGTTTCCCCCCACTCAGTGATACACCCGCTAAGAAGCCAACTCTGGTTATTGGGAGCTCTATACTGCGATATGTGAGGCTGGCGACTCCAGCGGCTGCGGTCGTGTGCGTCCCTGGGGCCAGAGCGGGCGATATAGAATCCCATCTAAAGCTGCTGACTAAAAATAACCATAAATACAGTAAGATCATACTTCGTAAACATACGTAATGATACCCGATTACGTAAATCGGAGATCACTAAAATTAATGTTAAGTCACTTCATGCATATGCAAAGACAATGTTGGACTCAGTGGTTTTCTGTGGACCCCTGCCAAACCTGATCAGTGATGAAATGTACAGCCGCATGTCATCCTTCAACCGCTGGTTGTTGGGGTGGTGCCCAGCTAATGATGTGGGCTATGTGAATAACTGGAGGGCCTTCTGGGGAAAGCCTGGTCTGATTAAGGGAGATGGCATTCATCCCACTTGGGACCCCTCTCATATCAAAAGATCTGACCAAGTCTATTATCGGTCATAAACCATGACAACCCACGTTTGATATCAGTAATCAGAGGTGCAGTGCAATGCGCTCCTCTGTGCTTCCGTTGGAGCAGTCGCCCATTCATAGTCTAATAACCACAGTGTCTGTCCCCCGACTCAGATCGGTTAAATCAAAGGTAAACAAAAGAGGGGCTATACTAACAACCTAATTGGAATTAAAACAACCACTGCAATGATAGAACAGAATAGGAAAATTAGATGTGGACTATTAAATATTAGATCTCTGTCTTCTAAAGCAATATTGGTAAACGATTTGATATCAGATAATCAAATTGATCTAGTCTGTCTTACTGAAACCTGGCTGGGCCATGAAAAATATGTTAGTCTAAATGAAGCCACTCCTCCCAGTCAAATATAATACTCAAATTCCTAGAGGCTCAGGCCGAGGAGGGGGAGTTATATTTGTTTTATATTTTTATATTTGATTCAAGCCTGTTAATTAATCCTAAACCTAAACTAAATTATAACTTGTTTGAAAGCCTTGTTCTTAATCTTCAACATCCAACACGGAAAACATTACAGCCAGTTATAGTCGTTGTTATTTACCGAGCTCCAGGTCCGTAGTCTGAGTTTTTTTATCATGTGTAGTCCTTAAATTAGACAAAGTACTTATTGTAGGTGATTTTAATATCCATGTGGACGTTGACAGCAATAGCTTTAGTACTGCTTTCAACTCATTAGGGGACTGCACATTTCACTTTCCCCTGTTTATTTGCACTACACCGCTCTACCTCACCTGTTAAAATACTTTAAATACTTTTTATTTATCCTATTTTATTCCGTCATGTAAATACTCAAGTGCTTTGATTGTGATTCTGATTATTGATTGTTTATTGTATGTCTTGTTGATAGTTGATTGTTTATATTTATATCATGTTAAATTGTTGATTGTTCATTTTATGTCATGTTAAATTGTTGGTTGTTTATTCTGTCTTTTCTATTTATAAAATCTTATTTTTTTATTGCATTTTGCACCGTGGGTCCGAGAGGACTGAAATTTCATTTGTGCCGTATGTCATGCATGTATAGCACAGCTGACAATAAAGCTGACTTGACTTGACTTGATTATTAGATTCAATTGGTTTCAGTCAGAGTGTGCATAAGGCCACGCACTGTGCTGGCATATGGCATTGAAATTGAGGATTTAATAATATTTCCGCAGAATCCTGTATTATCAGACCGTTTTTTAATAACTTTTGAATTCTTACTACCCGACTATACAAAATTAGATAAAAGCTTCTACACTAGATGCCTATCTGACAGTGTTATAGCTAAATTTAAGGAAGATATTCCAACAGCATTTAATTCAGGCCACATCCACACGTACCAAAACAATCTTTTTTTTACCCGTCTTCCCTGGATTCGTTTCAAGATTTTTTTCGTCCATACGGATCCGGTTTTAAATGAGTCAATGCGCTACTTCATATTCCAGGCCTATAGGCGGCGCTGTTATTGCAGAAATTCACCCAAAAGCGGAGAGGAAAGGAAGTGGTGCGCTGTATACAGAGAGGAAGAGGAAGTGGCACGCTGTATACAAAGCAGACAAGTAGAAGACGAGACCATAACACAAGACGAAGACGACGAAAATGGCTAGTTTAAGGAAACCAGAATCCTTTGTGTGGACTGATAGTGAAGTCGAACTGCTGCTGCGACTCACACTCGACTACAAGGCAAGTCAATTACAAGAAAATGTTGACTGGGAGTCGTGCCAGTCGAAATATATGGATTTAACCCAGTGACAAAGCCCAGGTGACCACGAAGCTTAAGAATATTCGTGGCAAATACAGACGGGCCGTGGACACAGGACATCGAAGTAGCCAAGGACGGGTGGTAATGCTATTTTATGAGCTGTGCCAGGAGATCTGGGGTGGGTCGCCCGCTACACACTCTATCGCCTCAAGCCTCGAGACGGGTGACCTGGTTGAGTTGAGTTCCGAGTCCTCAACAACGACAAAGGAGATGCCTGCATCCCCAAAGTCAACAGAGTCCCTCGACTGTCTCCCTCCTGCAGTTTTAAAACAGAGCCAGGATTTGCTCCAGGTATGCTCATGATTTCAAGTTTAGCTAGCTAGCTATCTATATGTTACAGTGCCGTGTCGTTGTGGGCATTAGGACGGATGCATGTTTATGTATGTGTGTTGCTTCAGTACGTAATTTACAACATAATTTTGTCCTTAACTTGTGCTAATGCTCTGCTCTGCTTAATTCTAGGCCAAGCTGGACAGCCACCAAGGGGATTGATAAAAGAGGAAAGCACAGGCTGACCCAGCAGAGGAGGACCTTAAAATCAAGAGGAGGATGTTGGAGTTAACGGAGTCGTCGGCAAGAAACCACGCCGAAAACATGGCGCAAATAAACACCAACATTGCTAATATAACTAGCACAATACAGGATGGCTTTTCCCTGATGAGGGAATTGCTTATCAGACCCCAGTTTGTACCCCCCCACAGCAGCAGACAATATCATGGGTACCCGCCATCATACATACATTCCACGCCACACTTTCGGCAGACAGTTACACCCAATCAACCTGGACAATACACACCTACACGCAGCCCAGAGAATGAACGGTATTCATTCAGAAGAGCACTACTGCAAGACCATTTGGACTGACCTTTGTTGTATTTCTTTTTTAAAGATTTTTTTTTGCACATTTTAAAAACTGTACTTTTTAATAAAAGAAAGATTTCTGGAAGTGATTGCAGTCATTTGTTTATTTTCACTAGACACACATTATTCACAACACTTTTCAAAATGACAATTAGTACACTATTCTGCCTTCATCAGGTTATGACCTACTGGAGTTTAGAAAAGAGCAGCCGGTAGGAACTGATGACATTTTTGTGGAAAGACAGATAAAATGTTTCTCACTGTATCTGGTATATTGAAGTAGACTATATATATATATATATATATATTAGAGATGCACCGATTGACCGGCTGGTGACCGGAATTGGCCGATTTTCACTTCATCGGCCATGACCGGCGATGAATGCCGATTTTATGCAGGTCAAATGCACTCGGGCGCCGCATGATTTACATCGCGCAACTACAACACCACACGTGCACATGCAGGGTTTCCGCTGTATGCATGTAGCAGCGGCGCACTGCCGCTCCATCAGCTGTTTATGAAATGTCATACAGTCGTAATTATACACGGCTCGAACAGTCAACCGCTCTCTCTCTCCCCTCTGAGGCTGAAAAACTGTAACATGAAAATCGCACTCACGCGGGTCCCGTGAAATATGACAGCTACAGTTTATCGGAAAATAGCGTTGGGCACACTGACCTGAGACGCTATAAACAAAACAAAAAAAAAGAGACGCAGTAGTCCTCCGACACGCTGTATTAACGTTACCGTTTACGCTTTCCAGGTTAGTGGGGATGCATACCGCTCAAAACCAACATTAAAAACGTAGTAATATTTAAAGAGTTTAGTTTTGTTGTTAAACTGTAAAATGAGCGGTGACGTTAAATCATCTGTTTCAGGTAACGGCACTCTAGAGTACCGTCTATTTGCTGGATTGTTCCGAGGTAACCGCCAGTAGCTAACGTTAGCAGATAAGCCTGTTGACAGCAACGGTATTGTTCATATTTATGCACAATGACACATGAAGCAAACTTGCTAAAAAAGGAACTATACCTACACACTGTTTTCAGGTAACGTTACTGTTGACGTTCAAACAGGCCTGTGTGTGTGTTTTGAGAAATATCTTTATACTGCATTAAGGCTATATTTATTTTATTTTTATTTGTTATTTATATATTATTTTATTGCCATTACCTATTTTCCCCGTTTTCATACATACAGAAGTTTAGTTTGCTAAATTTATCAAATTTTTAGTTGGATATTGGATGTGAAAAGAAGGAAATGGTTCTTCCATAACATTGCACTTTAGATGTGTATGAATTTCCCACACCAGGAGTAATTTATATAGTTGTATTTTATAGCGATCGATTATCTATTTAAAAAATGTGCTATGTTCTATGCAAAATGTAACATTTTCTATATATATATATATATATACATATATATATATATATATATATATATATATGTATATATATATGTGTATATATATGTATATATATATATGTGTATATATATATATATAATGTGGAGTCAATGATCAACATTTGTATTTTGTAGCGACAGTTAAGTGTGACTTAGTTTTGTATTTTTTTCATTCATTACAAGCGGTGCGCCATCTTGAAAACAGTCATGAGCAGTCGAACGACGAATGCCGTGCTACCAGTAACCAATAACATAGGTCAAACACAGCATTCGTGGTTCGATTGCTCATGACTGTTTTCAAGATGGCGCACCACTTGTAAACATGAATGAAACTGTCTTCAGAATCTCTTTTTAAATAAACAGTCTGTACACTTACACAGTCTTTTGTTAAGGGTCAAGGTACTTTGTGAATACTCTTCTCACTCTCTTTCCTTCCCCCTCGCTACAGTCTGTGATGTAGTTGTTGCGTTGTAGTGGTGGCTGCAAGTTGTTTGCACATTGTATTGTTCCCGACACAGAATGACCAGCCACAGTCTCCTTACTGTCCTCACAAAAGTTATGGAGAACAAAGCAAGCGTAAATTACATGGGGCAGGTCCTGCAAATTGATATCCATAGGCCTTCTCAGTGCAGCAAATCTGGCTTTAAGGCGACCAAAAGCACACTCGATAACCATGTATGCCCTACACAAACAAAAAGTTTTGTTCTTGTGGTGTGGAGCTACCACTGGAGTATTCCTTCATCAAGTAAGGCAGCAGAGGGTAGGCTGAGTCACCAAGAAAGAAAATGGGTATGTCCTCCTCATCGTCTACAATCTGCTTTTTCAGAGCAGGGATCTTGCCAGTCTTAAAGTATGAGTTGAGCTTTGAATTAGCGATTGCTTTGCAGGTCTGCCTGACAACAACGGACACAGCCTGTCGTGACACGCCAAAGGCGTTAGCAGTCTTTCGTAGCCGTCCTTCGTCGCTCAAGTAGTAGAGCGTCAACGCAACCCTTTTCACCGTCTCAATTGGTGCATGCATGACTGTTGTTTGCCCATCGATGTATGGCCGGAGTTCTTCGCTCAGGACGAGGAGAGATGTTCTGGACATGCGGAAGTTCTCCCTCCATTCTTCATCCACAACGACGCCATTGACAACGTTGTCCCACCAACTACTGGTTCTACCTGGTCTAACCCAAAATCTTCTCCTGGTTGCCCTCCTAGTAGCCCTTCGAGGTGGATTTAAAATGATGTGGCGTATGCGGTCGTCCATAAGCCTTTTTTGCTCAGCGTGGTGGCACAGGAGCATAATATTTTGTCCTAGTAACCCTTATAGGGTCAATATCTTCTCCAGCAGAAACAAAAACATGTAGTCCGCCATTGTTGTTATGAGGAGGGGTAAGAGGTCGGAGGGTATAAGGTCGGGGGGGTGTTGCGATGACATCATCAATACGATAAAAAGCCGGCTTCGCCGTCCAATCGAAGCCAAAAGGGAGCCGTTTTTGAATTTTTTCACCCTTGGACCCGGTTTCAAAAAAGTGCGTTTTCAGGCAGTGCGTTTACTGGATTCGTGTGGACGAGGGGCCCAAATGATGCTAAAATTGTGCGTTGGCACCAAAAAAACGTCTCCGTGTGGACGGCCCCTCAATGTCATGCCTTAATATAACAGAGGACCTTTATGTTAACTTTAGTCCCTCCCAAATTGATACATTTGTAGACGGTGCTACGGCCTGCCTACGGATGACTTTAGACTCTGTTGCTCCCCTCAAAAAGAAGATGATGAAGCAAAGGAAACTAGCACCTTGGTATAACTCCCAAACTCACAAATTAAAACAAATCTCGCGAAAACTTGAAAGTAAATGGCTTTCCACCAAACTGGAAGAATCTCATTTAGATTAGCAAGACAGTCTGAAAACATATAGGAAGGCCCAGAAATGCCAGATCAGACTTACTCATTACTAATAGAAGAAAATAAGAACAACCCAAGGTTTCTTTTCAGCAGTGTAGCCAGGCCTACAGATAATCACAGCTCTATTGAACCATCTATTCCTATAGCTCTGAGTAGTAACGACTTCATGAGCTTCTTTAATGATAAAATTAAAACAATTAGAGATAAAATTATCACCTTTTGCCCTCAACTTCTAACAGTTCACCTTTAAATGCAGGACTACTAGAAAGAATGACAAGACCTGACATATACTGACATAGATTGCTTTTATCCTATAGACCTTCAACAATTAATGTTAAAAGTCTCTTCAGCTAAGCCATCTACCTGTCTCTTAGACCCCATCCCAACGAGGCTACTTAAAGAAGCGTTACCCGTGGTTAACACTTCATTACTAGATATGATCATATGTATCATATGTCTTTATTAACAGGTTATGTACCGCAGTCATTTAAAGTAGCTGTGATAAAACCTCTTCTGAAAAAACCCACCCTCAATCCTGAAGTCTTAGCCAACTATAGACCTATATCTAACCTTCCCTTTCTCTCCAAGATCCTTGAGAAGGTAGTCGCTAATCAGTTATGTGACTTTTTACATAGGAATAGTCTATTTGAGGACTTTCAGTCAGGATTTAGAATGCATCATAGCACAGAGTGAAAATTACTAACGACCTTCTAATTGCTGCTGACAAAGGACTTGTCTCCGTACTTGTCTTATTAGATCTTAGTACTGCATTCAACACTATTGACCATACCATTCTGTTACAGAGACGGCAACATTTAGTTGGCATTAAAGGAATCGCACTAAGCTGGTTTAAGTCCTATTTCTCTGATCGATCTCAATTTGTTAATATTAACGACAAATCCTCCAAGTACGCTAAAGTTAGCCATGGCGTTCCTCAAGACTCAGTGCTCGGACCAATTCTATTCTCCTTATATATGCTTCCTCTAGGCAATATTATTAGGAAACACTCAATTAACTTTCACTGCTATGCAGATGACACCCAATTATACTTGTCAATCAAGCCAGACGAAACCAGTCAGTTAGCTAAACCTCAAGTGTGTATTAAAGATATAAAAACCTGGATGACCTACAATTTTCTGATGTTAAACTCAAACAAAACTGAAGTGAAAACACCTCCAAACTTCATTATCTAAAAATATAGCTACTCTGGATGGCATTGCCCTGGCTTCCAGCACTACTGTCAGAAATCTAGGAGTTATTTTTGATCGGGATTTATCCTTCAACGCCCACTTAAAACAAACCTCAAGAACAGCCTTCGTAACATTGCCAAAAATAGGAACATCCTGTCGCAAAACGATGCTGAAAAACTAGTCATGCATTCGTTACGTTAGCTAATTTATGTCAAAAATCAACAGCTAACTACTTCAAGATATGGTTTTTATTTTTAAATTCATTTAAAACAAAACCATATCATGGCAGTAGTTACCTACTGCTTTTGACATAAATGAGTTAATGTTAGCGTTTGCAACAGATAGCTAACGTAACGTTACTTCAGAAGCTAATAATATACAGACAAACAGAATAAAGTTTAATAAAACACGGTAACTAGGTAAACAGTAATACAAACTACTTACATATGGCCGTAGTGTGACATTTTAAGTGTTGCTGTTCCGATGACATGTCGGCTGCATAGACTGTATGGTCTGCTGCTATGCTAACGTTAGATTGCTTGAGAAGGATGAGTAAAACTAACGTTAGTCACACAAGGAGATATACGTTTTTGTAATTCAAAGAACGGCATTATGATACACAGAACTATTAAGGCATTTCTGTAATATAGGTCAATGATAAAAAATACTGTAGATCAGTGGTTCCCAACCTTTTCTGATTGAGGTTCCCCCACAGCCCTGTCAGATGAACTCACATACCCCTATATCAATTCCCATCGTCTTACTATTCATTATATTAAAGTGTTGATCCTTTTTTCATACAATTGAACAGTAAACATTTAGGTTGGTTTGCAGCTTTTTTATAATTCAATTTTATTTATAGTATCAAATCATAACAACAGTTATCTCAAGACACTTTACAGATAGAGAAGGTCTAGACCACACTCTATAATTTACAAAGACCCAACAATTCCAGCAATTCCCCCAAGAGCAAGCATTTAGCTTTACAGTGATGAGGAAAAACTCCCTTTTAGGGAGAAACCTCGGGTGGCGATGAAAACTTCCTTTTAGGGAGAAACCTCGGACAGACCCAGGCTCTTGGTGGGCGGTGTCTGACGGTGCTGGTTGGGGGTGTGATGAACAGTGGCAATAATTGTCACAATAAAGATAATGGAACTATGACTAGAAATAGTAGTTGTAGTAGTTCATGGCGTAGCAGGGTACTGCAGGGCGTTTCAGGGTTATAACAGTCATCCATTACTTTTAGCTAATCATTTGAACTGTTCGGTCAATACTATTAGCTATTTATTTAAACATATGTGTTAAGGTTTTTCAGTTGATATATTGTTTTAATGAAATCATAATTTAAATTATTTTTGTCCTTTTTCCAAGTATCCCCTGGCAACAGCAGAAGTACCCCTGTTTGGGGATTCACTGCTGTAGATTGTCTAGCGATTTTTTTCAATATGCTTCCAACAGGTGTTGTGTCAAATACTGTTTCCCCGTAGATTTGTGTTTCCTGCTACTAGCGATCTAATTGGAGATAAATAGTCAATCAGAATTGACCTTCTTTAATTCTCCCTTTGGTTGATTTTTTTGACAAGTTGAGTGAGTGTGTGCAGGCAGAGTAGAACGCGCACAGAGTGGAGAGGTGGGGAGAGAGCGGGAAACATAACCTGCGCACTGAGAAAGAGTTTGTGAGAGAGTATATGAGTAAACTACATGACAGGGGTTGTTATTTTACGTTAATATGGATAATAGCAAACATGCAAATACAATTATTGAGCACGGGATAGATTTTTGTTTGCTCAAACAAAATAATTTTTTCTTGTGTATAATTTCTTTTCAAACTAATGTATGCGCTTGCAAAATACAGTAGATTTCTCTGTGCTCAAACTACACAGTTGCTCGCTCAGGAATGAGGCTACAGGTGATCACATCAAGTCTACAAGCTCTCACATTTTGCAACATATTCACCTTTATAGTTAACAACCTTAGAAAGACACCCATGTATGTAAGTCTTTTTACACAAAACTCAGAATTGTAAAAGCAATTCAGTTCTTTTTCTGTTGTTGAGTGCAGTATCGTGTACATAGTAAAACAGAAGATATCAAAAGAGTCTGAGCTAAAGGGTGATGTTATGTCAGGGTGCTTGAATATCAGGAGTTGACTTTGGAGATTATCTGACAGTCATTTGCATACAGACACTTCTGACAGAATCAATGAAGCACAGAGCTCTTAGTATTTTCCTCCTTTATTAAATGGTGGTGAAATGTTCATGAAGAAGGAGACACTCGTCTTTTACATGAGAGGGAAGTACAACTTGCTCCAGAGTGATACCATGTATATGCAATAATTGCAGGCATTGCTTGGTTGCATGATCAAACTAGCTCACCACTGCTGATGGTCTTTGATGAATAAAATAGTATGCCGACATTTCTTAATTAATGAAACATCTTTTTAATATAACTTTTGATCATGTGTTTTTCTTGATTTCATACTGCTCAAGGCAGCTGTTTTTGGAAGTAAAAAAATTGTTTCTGATCAGCAGCATTAACCCTCAGAAACCAAGGAAATCTGCTTTAATACAAGTTATTTTTTCATTGTAACAAAAGGATTTGAATATTTATTCTATAAACATGCTGTATATATCACACGGTCACACCAGTTTCATCAACATTTCAGTAACAATATTACTATGACAATAACAACAACTTCAATGACAGCAACAATGATTAAAGATGCATGTAAAAATAAACTCCACAGCTAATTAATGCTTTGTATTCTCCAGTACAAAATGAAAAAATAACTAAAATGAAATAAATTAAAAGAACTGAAGTCCATGGCTATTAATTATTGTTATTGTTATTATTATTAAAGTGCCCATATTATGCTCATTTTCAGGTTCATAATTGTATTTTGAGGTTGTACCAGAATAGGTTTGCATGGTTTAATTTTCAAAAAAACACTATATTTTTGTTGTACTACACATTGCTGCAGCTTGTCTTTTGACCCTGTGTGTTGAGCTCTCTGTTTTAGCTACAGAGTGAGGCATCACACTTTTATCCCATCTTTGTTGGGAGTCGCACATGCGCAGTAGCTAGGTAAGATCTACTAGCTAGAAGCTACCGCTGCTAGCAGTTAGCCACCTCGTTCTCAATGGCAAAACACTGCTACAACACACACACACACACACACACACACACACAAGTTCACCCTAATCTACAAAATAAATTGTATAGAACTACTTACATGTCTCTCGCCTGCAGGTATTCCATGTAAAGTTGGAAGTGCGCCCTCATTTAGAAGAAGTCTCCCGGCTAATCCTGCCTTGTACTGACCGAAGTTGGAGAAACAGCTAGCTGATGTAGTATTAGCTAAAGTGGTTAGCACACACCAAATGTTTCGGCCGATGACGTAGACGGCCCTGTCGATTTTGACCAGCTCACGCGGAGACTGAAGGCAGGATACATTCAGAAACCCGTATCTCACTCAAAACAGCATGGATGTTTTTTTTTCCAAGTTTGTATGCGTGTGGGAGCACCAGAGACACAAAAGAACACCCCAAATCCCAGAAAAAGTGTTTTTTTCATAATATGGGCACTTTAACCTTTTATCCAAGTGTTTTTTTTTTAACGCTAGTATTACTACGGAGCAATGTTATTATAAATGGGTCCCCATTTTGTTTGTATCGTGCATATGCACACAAGGGTGGTTGTGATACTATGATGTGCTGAGGGTGGCACTGCTAGCATGTTTCTTTTTTAAAACACGAACACATCTGTTATTTTGTTGCATTTAACGTTCCTGCAGGCTTTTCTTCTTTTTAACTTACTTATTATTAACTACTTATTTCAAACATACATACACACAACACATACATTAGGAACGCACATTAGGAGATACTCGTACAGTTTCAGTTCTAACATATAATCATGCCCTCACTTCCTATCTTCAAATATTCTGTCCCTCTTAAAAGGAGGGGACATAATCAACATGTAACAATGAGTATATACCTTTACTGTCAATTGTACTGCAATAGGTGTACAAATACAACTTAAGTGGAAGAAAAAGAAAAAAAGAAAGAAAAAAAAAGAGGTGACTCAAGTGACATTATCTGTATTATTGGTAACCATCTTTGATCAAACCTGTCTGACTTCAATCTCGCTGTGATTTTCTCCATTATGAACACCCCTTTGCCCTTTCTCGCCATTCCGTTATACTGGGAGGCTGTGGCTTCAACCAAGAAGCTGTAATTGTTTTCTTTGCTATGAAAAGCAGAATTCTCAGTAAGGAAATCAAGCTCCTCTCTGCAACATTATCTGAGACTATACCCAGTATGTACAATGCTGGATCTAAATTAAAATACCCAAAACATGTTTTATTTCCTTTTGGATATTCTTCCAAAAATCTAAAATCATTGGGCAATCCCAAAATATATGTGTAAAGTCCCCCACCAATCCGCAACCCCTCCAACATCTCTGAAGTATTACTGTACTTTGAGGTAATAGCTGGAGTGTTAAAATACCTCATTTTGATCTTCCAGTCAAACTCCCTCCATGTTGGGCTGCTAGTTACCTTGTGTCCTGCTTTGAATTTCTTCCCAGTGTTCATCTGTTATTATAATATTTGCTTCCAATTCCCATTTTCCCTTGACATCCAAATTGTTGTTGTTAGATTCCTGTTGTAGTATCTTATACAATTTTGATATAACCACTTTCTTTGTCTCTCCCTCTGTATATGCCATTAGTAATTCTTCTAGTTTCGATGGGGCTCTACAGATATTCTCCCACTCCTTATGTAAGTAAGGTAATGTCTTAGTTGTAAAAACTTATAAAAATCATGGGCTGGTAAATTAAATTATTGTGCTAACTGTTGGAATAACTTTAAGGTTTGCCCCTTAAACACTTATATAATAGATGGGCACACCCCTGGATCTTCTGCATCCATCGTAGATGGCAAAAAAATCAGGGTTTATCGAAATTCGGGTGGCTCTACAAATGGAGTTCGAATACATATGAATTTCTTACGTATCATTGACCATACTCTCATTGTCCCCCTGATCCAGACATTGCCCACCTTCAGCCTCTTTAGTGTTATGTCACTCAAAAATGGAAGCAAATCTATTTTTGCAAGAATTTTGTTCCATTCCCACCCATGATGGATCTGCATCTTTTGTAATCCACATAATTCTAGCCCTAAATTGAGCAGCCCAGTAGTAATTTCGGGTAAATTCAATCCTCCCTTCTCTTTCGGACAAAGAAGTGTCTTATATTTAATTCTAGCCCTCTTCTTTTCCCAAATAAATTTGGATATAATCTTGTCTAACATTTTAAAGGTAGAATTAGAGACGCTAATAGGCAATGACTGGAACAAAAACGACAATCTCGGTAATACGTTCATTCTTACAGTTTCTATCTTCCCTATCAAAGTCAAAGGTAAAATCTCCCACCTAGCCAAATCTTTTTTAATTTGTTATCAATTTCCCATAGTTTGCATCAAATAGCTGTGACGTGGCAGAAGTAATGATGATACCCATATATCTGAACCCTGTATTAGTCCATTTGAACTTGAATTTACCCTCTAAATCTGCAGGACATTGACCTGAGAGCATCATAGCTACTGATTTAGCCTCATTTGTCAGACATCCTGATATCTCCCCATATTCGTTTAGGTTATCTACCAGGGCTTTCAACGAGGTGGAAGGTTCACTTATATATGTTAATATATCATCTGCGAATAATGATATTTTGTTTTCTACCCCTCCTTCATCCCTCATTCCCTTTATATCTTCATTCTGTCTTATTGACTCAGCCAGTGGTTCAATACTTGCAGCAAATAATAAAGGACTCAGACAGTCTCCTTGTCTGACTCCTCTTTTAAGTAAGAAAAAGTCTGAGCAACACCCATTGACTATAATCCGTGATTTGGGGTTTCTATATACCATTTTGACCCATTCTATGAAGGTTGCATGAAACCCGAAATTTGCTAATGTTTGGTAAAGGAAGCTCCATTTTACCCGGTCAAATGCTTTTTGTGCATCCAATCTAAGTAACATGACAGGCTGGACTTTGTTTTTGGCACATGAGATAAGATTTAATGTCCTCCTGATATTGTTAGCACCTTGTCTTCCAGGAATAAAGCCTGCCTGATCTGGTTTGATTAATTTAGTTATATGCCTCTGCATTCTCCGTGCCATTATATTTGTTAATATTTTCAAATCATTGCAGAGCAAGCTGACAGGTCTATATCCCTCGCATGAGGTTGGATCTTTGCCCTCCTTATGTAAGACCGAAATGATGGCTTCTGACCAAGTCTTTGCTGAGTCACCTGACACCAGAGCGTAATTGAAGACTATATAGTACTGGTGTGATCTCCCCTATAAAAACTTTATAAAACTCCCCCGGAAACCCATCCGTACCAGGAGATTTATTATTTTTAAGATTTTTTTAAGATTTATAGTATCTTTCCTGCACTGTAATTGGCTGTATCATTTCAGATGCCTCGTCTGCCAATAGTGATGGTAGATTTAATTTTTTAAGAAACACTTGAGTCTTATTTTCTGTGGAGTTTAGCTCAAAGTCATCATATAAGTCTATAATATTCTGCAAAAGCTTCCACTATCTCTGTTGGCCTTACCACAAGTTGTTTGGAAATGGGATGTTTTACTCTTGAAATAATCCTATTTGTTTGAGCCTTTCGAAGTTGGAATGCTAAAGGACGACTTGCTCTATTCTCCATCTCATAATATCTTTGATTTGTAAAACGTAGAGCTCCTTCTGCCTTGTATGTTAATAATTTGTCTAATCTGTGTCTGTTTTCTTTCAGTTCTTTGAGTATGGAGTTATTTGGTGTCATCTTATGTTCTACTTCTAAATCTCTGATTTTGCTCTCTAGCGCCCTCTGCCTTCTTAGACGATCCTTTCTTAGCCTTGAGGTTATTTCTATGATTTTTCCCCTTAGCACTCCTTTCCCCCCATCCCAAAGAGTCGCTGGTGATACCTCGCCATTATCATTTATTTCCAGATATTCCTTTAGATTGTCTTTTATCTCCTGTACTACCTTCTCATCTGACAGGATTGACACATTTAATCTCCAATATTTAAAACAAGACTCTTTATCCATTGCTACAGTTAGGGTAATGGGAGCGTGGTCACTTATAGTTATCGTCTATATGCCACATTCCACAACGTTGTGTGTATGTTGCTGTGATACACAAAAAAAATCTATGCTAGAATAACTACCGTGTGGATTTGAATAAAATGTAAAATCCTTCTCTCTAGGATTATTGTTTCTCCATGAATCAATAAGACCTAACTCTTTAATAACATTATTTAATACTCTGGATTTTTCTTGAAGTCAGTCCTTGTTCTGGTGGTAGCCTGTCTAATTTACCATTCTGTACCGTGTTGAAGTCCCCCCCCCCCATCAGTACCATCCCCTTTGCTTTGCTTGAAATAACATTGGCTATCTTTTTAAAGATTGTTTCATTTTCCTCATTCGGGGCATATATTTTGAGTACTGATATAGTCATATCTCCTATGGTGCCAACAACCATTACATAACTTCCCATATTGTCTTTTATCACCAACTCGACTGAAAATGCTAGGGACTTATGAATTAATATGGCTACGCCCCTTTTCTTGCCATATGAAGCATGAAATACTTGATTTACCCATTCTCTTTTTAGTTTTTTATATTCATCCTCCACCAAATGTGTTTCTTGTAGAAGAGCAATTGAACATTGTAAGTGTTTTAATTGGCTCAATATCTTCCTCATCTTGATGGGATGATTTAAACCATGGACATTATAGGACACAAGTTTCAGCCTATCCATATCAGTTTCAGTTCAAGACGATAACGATCAACTCCGCACCTCTCATAAAACAAAACAACTGTGCACAGAATTACACAGTGAAAACAATCAACATTAAACATCTCCTTCAGAACTATTATACAATAACAAAAAAGTGTGACTTCCAACAGTCCCATCACCAGGGAGATGTGGCGTATTCTCTCTGGGAAGATAGCACTAAGTGCACCTGCAACTTCAAAGGTGTTGTGTAAAGTTGCTGCTTGCTCTAACTGAGCATTAATTTCGCTCTCCTTAACCAATATTTATGTCATTAATCTAGACAGTAATACCTTTAACTAGCTCTGTAAATTATCAATGTGCATTATATTAAGTTGATATTTAAATATGTTTCAGGACTCGTATCTTTTTATGCATTTCTATTTTTATTTGGTCCTTGAGTTCACTAGATTATTGCTTGTAAATCCTCCTCTGTGATGTGTGGTTGCCACTTCTTCCTTCTCTGTCCTGTTGCTGTGGTCCAGCTGTCTTTCATAATCATCCTCTGCATTTTGTCCCTCTCATCCTCCTCCACGTGTATCCCCGTGTCCTCCAGCATAGGTGTAGTCTCCATGAGTGTAGCGAACGTCTTAATCCCAGAGACCAGAAACACTTTTAGCTGTGCAGGATATGGAGACTGTGCCTTCACGTTCTTCTCTTTAAGTTTCTTTATGACGTCCCGTACCTGTTTGCTCTTCCTTTGTATCTCCGTTGTGTAGTCTTGATTGAAGTAGATCATTTGTCCCTCATACGTGGTTTTTTGTTTCCATGCTTGCTGTATTACCTGCTCTCATCCGTGCGTCCATGAATCGGACAATGATTGCTCGCGGGGAACATCACTTTCTTTCAGTTTGGCGGTTAACGAGCAGTGCGCTCTTTCAATTCGGATGTCTGTGTCGTCTGGAATCTGCAGTGATGAGTGAATGAAGTCAGTTACGAATCCTATCATGTCGTTTTTCTCAGAGCCCTCCGGAATTCCATGTATCCATATATTATTGCGTCTTGTTCTTGATTCCAAGTCTTCACACTTTGCGGCCAGCTTTACCTCCTGATGAAGGAGAAAGGCGGCCATTCTTTCCAGCCTCGCCGTCTTGTCCTCCGTGTCTCCCAGCCTCTCTTCCACCCGTTCCACCTGTTGCTCTAACAAGGTTGTTCTTTCCACAAGTTCCTTCATGTTAGTCTCTAGCCTAGCCAGGGCCTTTTTGTTGTCATTCGCCGCTTCTGTGTGCTCTTGTCTCAGCCTGCGCAACTCCGCCAATATTACCGAGTCCTGTTCACCTGCGGCCTGCATCTTGCCTGGTGTAGTTCCTGATGTCGTGCCGGTACGTCCAGTATTTGTTTGTTCTCTTTTGTTAAACCTCTCCTTTTTGTCCATCTCTCCCAATTTACTTTCTTTGTCAAACGTTCTTGCGTTTAGTTGGCTTTCTGCTCCGAAAGTAGTCTTAAAGAGCTATCTGTAATTGTTTTTTTCAAGAGCTAATTTTCTTGCTGCCTCCTACCACATGGCGCCACCGGAAGTCGGCTTTTCTTCTTTTAATGCGCTCCCTTTCAGCTCCACTTTTCCTCTCTCTTGTTATCTCTTTCATCTGCGCTGCAGATTTTCTCTCCATACTGCTCGGCCACACACACTCAACCAATCCAATGTGATGACAGGCAGACATACCATCAGGTTAAAAGCAGACGGGGTGCAATGACACAGGGTTCAGAGTGACTGTAGTTACCTGTGTTGTTTTCGCTTTTATTTCATTTTTATAACTGGCCTGACACTCTGGGCCATTCAACTGGCCAGGCTACTGGAAAATCTCCTGGTGCTCCTGATGGCCAGGACAATGATACACACAATTAGTTTTGCTAATACTTTAGTAATACTAAATGTAAACAAAAACTTGAGTTTGTTACAAGCCTGTATTGTCTCCCCTTAAGATTGCAACATTGGTATCAATGCTTATAATAATAAATAAGAAAATAATTACAATAAGAAAAAATACAGCAAAAAGTACGACTAGTTAAAAATAGAAATAAAGTGACATTAGTTATAATAATATCTGGTATTGTAAACTATCTGGCAATATTCAATTAAAATAGTAATAGTCAGTAAATGACAATAAAGTGGCAAGAGAGAGTAGAGTTACATAACATAAACAGTAACCAGCAGTAATTGAAATAGTGTAAATAACTTGGGTGTGCAATGCAGCATTGCTAATCAGTATAAACATCCATCCATCCATCCATCCATCCATCTTCATCCGCTTATCCGGGGTTGGGTCGCGGGGGTAGCAGCTCCAGCAGGGGACCCCAAACTTCCCTTTCCCGGGCCACATCAACCAGCTCCGACTGGGGGATCCCGAGGCGTTCCCAGGCCAGGTTAGAGATATAATCCCTCCACCTAGTCCTGGGTCTCCCCCGAGGCCTCCTCCCAGCTGGACGTGCCTGGAACACCTCCCTAGGGAGGCGCCCAGGGGGCATCCTTACCAGATGCCCGAACCACCTCAACTGGCTCCTTTCGACGCAAAAAAGCAGCGGCTCTACTCCGAGCTCCTCACGGATAACTGAGCTTCTCACCCTATCTCTAAGGGAGACGCCAGCTACCCTCCTGAGGAAACCCATTTCGGCCGCTTGTACCCTGGATCTTTTTCTTTCGGTCATGACCCAGCCTTCATGACCATAGGTGAGGGTAGGAACAAAAACTGACCGGTAGATTGAGAGCTTTGCCTTCTGGCTCAGCTCTCTTTTCGTCACAACGGTGCGATAATTTGAATGTAATACCGCACCTGCTGTGCCGATTCTCCGACCAATCTCCCGCTCCATTGTCCCCTCACTCGCGAACAAGACCCCAAGGTACTTGAACTCCTTCACTTGGGGTAAGGACTCATTCCCTACCTGGAGAAGGCACTCCATCGGTTTCCTGCTGAGAACCATGGCCTCCGATTTAGAGGTGCTGATCCTCATCCCAGCCGCTTCACACTCGGCTGCGAACCGATCCAGTGAGTGCTGAAGGTCACAGGCCGATGATGCCATCAGGACCACATCATCTGCAAAAAGCAGCGATGAGATCCCCAGCCCACCGAACTGCAACCCCTCTCCACCCCGACTACGCCTCGATATCCTGTCCATAAATACTACAAACAGGATTGGTGACAAGCGCAGCCCTGGCGGAGGCCAACTCTCACCTGAAAGCGAGTCCGACTTACTGCCGAGAACCCGGACACAGCTCTCGCTTTGGTCGTACAGAGGTGGATGGCCCTGAGAAGGGACCCCCTCACCCCGTACTCCCGCAGCACCTCCCACAGTATCTCCCGGGGCACCCGGTCATACGCCTTCTCCAGATCCACAAAACACATGTAGACTGGTTGGGCATACTCCCAGGCTCCCTCCAGGATCCTTGCGAGAGTAAAGATCTGGTCCGTTGTTCCACGACCAGGGCGGAATCCGCATTGTTCCTCTTCAACCTGAGATTCGACTATCGACCCGAACCCTCCTTTCCAGCACCTTGGAGTAGACTTTACCGGGAGGCTGAGAAGTGTGATACCCCTGTAATTGGCACACACCCTCTGGTCCCCCCTTTTTTAAAAGGGGAACCACCACCCCGGTCTGCCACTCCTTAGGCACCGTCCCAGACTTCCACGCAATGTTGAAGAGGCGTGTCAACCAAGACAACCCCTCCACACCCAGAGCTTTAAGCATTTCTGGACGGATCTCATCAATTCCTGGGGCTTTGCCACTGTGGAGTTGTTTAACTACCTCAGCAACCTCCACCAGGGAAATTGATGCCAATCCCCCCTCATCCTCCAGCTCTGCCTCTACCATAGAGGGCGTATTAGTCGGTTAGGAGTTCCTCAAAGTGCTCCTTCCACCGCCCTATTACCTCCTCAGTTGAGGTCAACAGCGTCCCATCCTTACTGTACACAGCTTGGATGGTTCCCCTTCCCCCCTCCTGAGGTGGCGAACGGTTTTCAGAAGTACCTTGGTGCCGACCGAAAGTCCTTCTCCATGTCTTCTCCGAACTTCTCCCACACACGCTGCTTTGCCTCTTTCACGGCAGAGGCTGCAGCCCTTCGGGCCCTTCGGTACCTTGCAGCTGCCTCCGGAGTCGTCTGGGATAACATATCCCGGAAAGACTCCTTCTTCAGTCGGACGGCTTCCCCTGACCACCGGTGTCCACCACGGTGTTCGTGGGTTACCGCCCCTTGAGGCACCTAAGACCCTAAGACCATAGCTCCTCACCGCAGCTTCAGCAATGGAAACTTTGAACATTGTCCACTCGGGTTCAATGCCCCCAGCCTCCACAGGGATGCACGAAAAGCTCCGCCGGAGGTGTGAGTTGAAAGTCTGTCGGACAGGGGCCTCCTCCAGACGTTCCCAATTTACCCGCACTACCCGTTTGGGCTTACCAGGTCTGTCCAGAGTCTTCCCCCACCCCCTGACCCAACTCACCACCAGATGGTGATCGGTTGACAGCTCCGCCCCTCTCTTCACCCGAGTGTCCAAAACATATGGCCTCAGATCAGATGAAACGATTATAAAATCGATCATTGACCTTTGGCCTAGGGTGCTCTGGTACCAAGTACACTTATGAGCATCCCTATGTTCGAACATGGTGTTCGTTATAGACAATCCATGACTAGCACAGAAGTCCAACAACAAACAACCACTCTGGTTTAGATCAGGGAGGCCGTTCCTCCCAATCACGCCTCTCCATGTGTCTCCATCATTACCCACGTGCGCGTTGAAGTCCCCCCAGCAGAACTATGGAGTCCCCGACTGGAGCCCCATGCAGGACTCCACTCAAGGTCTCCAAGAAGGCCGAATACTCTGAACTCTTGTTTGGTGCATATGCACAAACAACAGTCAGAGTTTTCCCCCCCCACAACCCGCAGGCGTAGGGAGGCGACCCTCTCGTCCACCGGGTTAAACTCCAACGTAGCGGCGCTCAGCCGGGGGGCTTGTGAGTATCCCCACACCCGCCCGGCGCCTCACACCCTGGGCAACTCCGGAGAAGAAAAGAGTCCAACCCCTATCCAGGAGTATGGTTCCCAGAACCAAGACTGTGCGTAGAGGTAAGCCCCACCAGATCTAACCGGTAGCGCTCCACCTCCCGCACAAGTTCCGGCTCCTTCCCCCCACAGAGAGGTGACATTCCACGTCCCCCAGAGCCAGCCTCTGCTGCCCGGGTCTGGTCCGTTGAGGCCCCTGACCTTCACTGCCACCCATGTGGCAGCGCACCCGACCCCAGCGGTTCCTCCCACAGGTGGTGGGCCCATGGGATGGAGGGATGTCCGCCACGTAGCTTTTTCGGGCTGTGCCCGGCCGGGCTCCGTGGCAAACCCGGCCACCAGACGCTCGCTGACGAGCCCTCCATCTGGGCCTGGCTCCAGACGGGGGCCCCGGGCTTCCTCCGGGCAGGGTCACTTCATCCCTTCCTCGATTTTTCATAGGATTTTTGAACCATTCTTTGTCTGGCCCCTCACCTGAGACCACTTTGCCTTGGGAGACCCTACCAGGAGCACAAAGCTCCAGACAACACAGCCCTCAGGTTCATAGGGACACACAAACCTCTCCACCATGATAAGGTGATGGTTCCCGGAGAAGATCAGTATAAACAGAACACATAATATGAAAACATTATGGGTGAGTGTATTTGTCCATGTACACTGAACTTAAACAATACAGTAGTTGTCATTGTTTTCTGGTAAAGTCAGTCAGTTGAGCCAGATAATTATGGGGGGCACTTAGTAGACTTATTCAGTGCAGATATACCTCTAGCCTCCTGAGACAAAACACAAAACACATTGCAAAGATTTTTTTTCTTCATAATATTTCATTCATGTTTTATAACATATTGTAGTGTACAAGGGGACTTTATTTATCTCGACCCTAAAACATTAACAGAATTTAAAATCTGGCCGGATATCAACACAACACACACAAACTGCATAAAAACTTCACTAAAACATAGGATACAACTCAGTCAGCGTCAAATACACATTACAAATACACAACTCATTCAACTTTTCACTGGCCATAGGCCTAGGATGAACATTTGGTTTGCCAGTTCACAAATACCAATTCATTTGTGATATGTCAGGAAGCACTGTGACTTTTTGGAGACACACAGGAATATGTCACATTTAACACATCTCACATAGGTTCTACTAGTGCACCCAGGCATTCTGCATCTGGAAGGACTTGGACTGCCGACCATTTCAGGCAAGTGGATCACACCATATTTTGGAATTCTCTCATCTGGGTGCGGCTTCCTTTTCTTCAGCGTTGGAGTGAATTCTTTATCACTTGAGTCACTCCGGTCTTGTGCACATGCTTGTCCCTGGGTTATCAGTTCCTCAGCCAAGAGGAGTTTGAACTCCAGGTACTGGGCAGTGTCCTTTGCAGGTCTTTGCAAGACCTGGCTGTCTTGCCGATACTGAAGCCACGAGTTAGTAATGGCCAAATCAGTGAAGTGGAGCATCGTGCGGACCGTTCACTTCTACGTCCGGCTGGACATTCTGTAGAAGCTGAGCATGCGATCGCACGTCAACCCCTCCCATGTTGCTGTTATATTCTGCAACCACTGTAGGTCTTGGGACTTCAACTTGCCTCTTTTCTTTCTTTGACCATCTGATGCAGGTATCCTGGGGCACAATCCCATGGGCAGCTGATGCCATGACAACAGGCTTGATGTCCATCCACTTGGTGACTGCTATTTCATCAGGTCTCCTTACGATCATTTCTGATGACCCTCTTGGTTTTTTGCTCAGGATGTTGTCAGCAGTGAAGTGGCACTCTTTTGGGATTCGTCCATCAATCTTTGTCCGCTTATCCGGTATCGGGTCGCGGGGGTAGCAGCTCCAGCAGGGGACCCCAAACTTACCTTTCCCGAGCCACATTAACTGGGGGTTTAATTGGGATTCGATTCTTTTGAATTGTTCCTGTAGCAGGCAGGCCCCTTTCCCGGAGAGCGTCCAGGAGACTGATGGTGGTAAAATACCGGTCAAAGTAGACCAGTGTTCCTCTCGGAACTGTCTCAGAGAGAGAGAGAGAGAGAGAGAGAGAGAGATCAATTTCACCCGCAACATAACAGGAGCGTTAAAGGGATGGTTCACTTACAACACATTTAGGCTATAACATTAAGTCTATACATGTATCAAATCAATTTTCCTGAAACATCTTTGTAGGTTATCTTAGCTTTTTTGCTCTGATTATCAGACTATCCCTACATGGTAGTTTTGGCCCATAGAGGACGATACACTTTAGCTGGCCCTGGGTGTTGGTCGACTTCCGCTGGTTCTGTGTCTTGGTCTTTGTCTTCATCTGATTCCTTATCTGGGTTCTCACCCTCTCCTGTCTTGCTCACTGGACTTTCATCTTCAGAGAACTCTGTATTGTACTCTGTAAGTATTCTCTCTGCCTCTGACAAAGAGCTGTCTACTAGTACAAAGTCCAGATGTACACTACAGTGTACATTAATTAATCAGTGATTTTTACTATGAAACTAAGTAAGTTCAGCTCTGAAAACTCACTCAAATTACTCCTTGGATGTTTACTTACTAAAAGCAATCAAAATATAACACTCATAATCATAAATTAAGTTAAATTAAAATTTGATGCTTACCTTTCTTTCTTCCATAAAATGTGCCCGTGCTGATGCCAGCCATTTTGAAAAGACAGGAAAAGGGAAGCTGGCAAGGCCACAACCCCACACATGGGGTATCAATTTAAAGCTACAGTTGTCCACTCTAAGAAACATGAGGACTTGGTAAAGTGGTATGGACAGTATTAGAGTTATGTGCAAAACCTGAATGTGCACTACAGTGTACAAAAATGAATTACCGGGTCTCAAGAGGCTAGGGAGAAAGCTATTCCTCAGTCTGGAGGTGCGGGTGTAGAAGGCCTAATAACGTCTGCCAGATGGAAGAAGTTCAAACAGACGGTAGCATGAGGGCGTGGAGTCCTTACAGATGCTGGTGGCTTTTCTGAGGCAGTGTGTGCTGTAGATGTCCTTCAGGGCTGGGAGCTGTATCCCAATGACTTTCTGTGCTCTGAAGACAACCCACTGAAGAGCTTTTCTATCCGCTGCCATGCAGCTGAGATACCACACAGAGATGCAGTATGTTAAGATGTTCTCTATGGTACAGCGTTAGAAAGTTACTAGCATCTGTTGATGCAAATCAACTTTTTTTCAGTATCTCCAGGAAGACAGGCTTTGCTGTCCCTTCTTGATCAGTGCAGTTAGTGGACCATGTGAGGTCCTCTGAAGTGTGTGTCCCCAGAAACCTGAAGCTGGACACTCTCTCCACTCTTTCCCTGTTTATGTAGATTGGAGCTTACTCATCCTGTAGCCTTCTAAAGTTGATGATTAGCTCCTTGGTCTTAGCTGTGTTAAGGGAATGATTGTTATATGAGCACCAGCTCGCCAGGTTCTGCACCTCCGCTCGTAGGCTGATTCATTGCTGTTGGAGATCAGCCCGATCACCACTGTGTCTTCCGCAAATGTATTGATGGTGTTAGTGGCGAATGCAGGAACACAGTTGTATGTGAAGAGGGTATAGAGTATGGGGCTAAGTACATAACCCTGTGGTGTGCCCTTTCTACGAGTTGTAGTAGAGGACAGGTTGGGGCCCAGTCTCACTGCCTGAGTATGCTCTGACAGGAAATTCATGATCCAGTTGCAAAGTCAGAGCTTGTGAAGTTTGAAGGTGAGGTTGGTGGGGATGACAGTATTGAAAGCAGAATTGTAGTCTACAAATAGCATCCTGACATATGTGTCACTTATTTGGTGCTCTGGTCTCAAAACATCTCGCCAAAGATCTATAGTTGAAACTTAGCCAGCTGGCTAACACTGGCACATTTACAGAAATGTTGATTAAAGCTACATTGTGTAAGAATTTCTCCCATCTAGCGGTGAAATTGTATATGACAACCAACTAAATATTACTTTCTAGTCCCCGCCATTCTGAGCGCCTTTAAACTATTACGGTTGCCGAACCCGAAATTAGCGTTCCTTCCAGTGTAATAATAGTTTTACGTTATTTTGGTACCATTTCATTGCTAACATCAGCTATCAGGTTCCCAAACATATGCAAGCTAATGTTATTCTGCAATCGTTATTCTGTATATTGTACGAGATTAATAAGGCAATGTTTACAGCGTAGGAGAGAAGCAGGGGAGGTTTGTGTTTTTAATATATTTCTCTGAGCAGTATGAACAATGTCAATGAAACCAAAATGAGCTCTTAGTATCTCCATGTTTACATGCAGCTGTTCTAGCTGTAGCTAGTGTTGGGTACTCGTAGGTGTACAGATCTAATTATTGGCAAATTATCAAAGATGTTTTATCAACATTAATAAAGTTATGAATATGTTTATTAATAACTATCAAATCGAAACAATCAAAATGGGGAACCACCCTGGAATATCAGGGACCAATAATCAACAGTCTCATTTCTGTGGTGTTCCCTTTAAAATACAGATCTTAACTTGGTTAATCTATCTGATTCTTTAAAGGAACAAAAGGGTGAATTCGAGCTCTACCTGTGTTCAACCACCAATTATTACAAGTACACAAATAATCACAGACAACTGCTATTTAAAATATAGTACAATTTACTAACTTCAAAATTATCAATGGCCAATCAATAATCCTTTGGTCAATTAAAACCAATACACGTTTCTTTTGAGTGAGTGTGTGAGTGAGTGAGTGAGTGAGAGAGAGAGAGAGAGTGCGAGGAGGAGGGGTGACGAAACCCAGGGGTTGCTAGGCTACGTCCCAGCTTAGCCGTTAGCTCATTGAAGCTAGGCTAGGTGTTAGCTGCACAAAAGCTGTTTAGCCCAAGAGGGCGGCAGTGGGCTGGGTTGCAGGCTCCACATGGCTAGGCTAGTCAGTTAGTTCTCAAACTAACGTGTTGCAGACAAAAGGACACACTAAGGAGCGCAGTTGTTGAGCGGTGTGCGCTCTGTAGCTACGTGACTAGCTGTTGGCCAGCTGTTCGCCTTAGCGCGTGTGTGTAGCTATGTGTTATATGTATGTATATATATGTGTGTGTGAGAGAGAGGTTAGTGAAAGAGGAAAGAAAGAAATATATACTTAGATCTTGGTTATCGATAATGACCAGCCCTCTCATGTGACTCATGTGTGGACTAATGTGAAATTAGGGCAGACTCAGAATTTTGTCTGACTACAAATATAAATATAACCACTCCAGTGTACAGTACCTAAACTCCGTGGAAGGAGCTAGCAACGTAGCATTTACAGTTTACCCAAGCTACATTAATCAACACATCATCAACAAGTATCGTGATCAAATGATACATTTACAGCAAAATAATGGGACACAGCGGTCACCATCAGATTAATAATCAACTGTACATCAGTACCACATTATTAATCAGATCACACTAATGGTAACACAAATAGCAACAATAGCAAATTACTCATTAATAAAACACACCCTGTTCTAATCTGCCCAGAACACTATGAAGCCTCTTACTTTGGGTGTGCAGTTTGTTGTTTCTGTCCATAGATTTCCACAGAAAAACAGAACGAGTCCGTGTGCTCGTCAGCAGCACGGAGAAACTTGCTGGTCCCCGGGACAGCGGGGAACCAGCCAGAGTCGACTTTGAAGAAACCGTGTCCGATTTCCTTCTAGAGAACGTGTTGTTCTCTCTGCAGCCTTGAAACACAAAGTGTGTTTCCAGGATCCAGTAGTGTTCGTCAGAACACCTAGAAATAAATCCACTTTGTCCAGAAGTGGAAGTTTTTAGCACAAGCGCTTGCGTGCTCCCTTCAGCAACAGGGTTGCAGTGGAAGACGATAAAAAAAGGTGTGTCCAAAGGTTTTATAGGCTAAGGCCTCATGCTGTGTTCACAGGGCCTTCAAGCGAATGGGGATTCAGAGATCTCTGAGGAAGTGTGACCTACACCCTAGTAGTTCTTAGAGTTTTGACCACTTTGGCCACTCCTTCGTGGACCTGTGGGAGTTTGGTGACAAGGCTGTGGAATTTACATGTAGGCCAATAGCCTTTGTTTGAAAGACCACATGGTCTCTGAGTCTTTTGTCTCTGAGTAACGGTTGGCCACATGTGTTCTTTTGTACAAGATCAGTTCATGCACATTTGTTTGGATCCAACACTAGTCAGTGTTACAACTCCATTACGTGAGTTGTCTGCCAGGGAAATCACGACATGATTACATTTATGTTACAAGGTAGACAATCCCTTTTCTTCATTGACACGAGGAAAAGTATCATAGACGTTGTTGTAGCGTTATGCACAATTTAGCCAAGCAAGTAGCAACTATAAAACGTGGAATTTACTCAAATAGGCAGAATTACCTGTCGAGAAGAAAGCAGGCAACTTTGGTGTCCCTTTTAAAATCCTTGCTCTCAATCCATGATCTCTTTCCATCTTGGAAAAGCCACTCCAATATTGACTTTGGTCTTGTTGCTTTGCCTGTCGCGTTATCGTTTTAATCCCGTGTCTCCAGGTCGGTCAGGACAGTGTGAAGAACCAAAGATAGCATCCTCTGTAGATCTGTTAGCAATGTAAGCAAACTGATGTGAGTCTAGTGAGGCAGGGATGATGGCTTTGATGTGGGAGAGGACCAACTTTTTGAAGCACTTAATTACTGTTGGTGTGAGGGCAACCAGACGATAGTCGTTCAGTTTGTTTTTTCCAGCACTGGCACTTTAATGGCTGACTTCAGACTGCCTTACTCATCCTTTGATTGGCTTACCCTGGTATTCTTATCCTAACCCTAACCAATCTCACTCCTCTTGCCCAAACCTAACCAATTCAACCAATAAAGGACACGAGTACTAGCCAATCAGAGGCAGAGGTGGGCGGGACATTCCTTTGCCATCCTAGGAACTGCAAATTCACCTTGGGGACTGTTGTCAGAGATACTGTAGAGACAGACTGAATGTAAATACCTCAGCAAGTGGTTCAGCACAGTCCTTTATTACCTGTCCCAGTCTTCTGTTCTCCGTTTTCAGTTAATGAAAGTTAATTGGAACATTTTGGTCACGTAAAAATATGTTAGGCATTCAGTAGCACCTTGCCAACCAAGCTAGCTAGAGTTAGGTGGTAACTTAAAGTGAAACTTTACAGATTTTCAACCAGTACCACGAACTGCCTTACAGGCAGATGGATGGTGCCATATTTAGTGTGCCCCCTTATTTTGTCCAGCCATCACACATCCAGATAGCAATGTGGCCTGGGCGGTGGAAGCAGGGAGCCTGGCTCAGCCAGCTTAGGAAGCTGCTACAGTGCGCAGAACGGCCGGAGATATGAGTGCACCCCCCTTGGTAACAAAACAACATGCTGGAGAGCCCAAGAGCCTGGGCGTTCATCTAAAGTGTTTGTGTTTTTATCATTTGCATGTAGGGTAGTAGACAGCAATCAGATACCGACGCAAAAGGCACCCTTTAGTGCCTGTATGAGACGCACCACGATGAGTAGTATGAAGGGCGACAACTGTAAAGAGTACTATCAAAGACTGAAAATCCACGTGTAGGAGGCAGGTTGGGTGGTGGATGGGACTTATAGTCTTTATAGTTAGAAGAAGAAAAGAGATATGTGCAAGCTGTTTTCTAAATGTCATCCACTATTAAAAATCCAAAAAAATAAATGAATGATACAGTATGTAGTGTTTTTTTTATATTCTAGCACCATATCGTAGTGGTCCACTTGTAGGTTAAACAAACAAGGTTAAACTTTGCTTGTAAAATAATAATTATGCGGGATACCTATTACATTTTCCTTCTCAATAAAAAAACTTATTGGTTTATGTTAGGCAGATTATAAAACGTTTTTTTCTCAAACATGTCATGTCCTTTTGTCGATGATCCCGTTGAGAGTTTACGTCGGGAGATGATATTGAGTCACGACTATAGATGTATTTTCATTTCCACATAACCGATTTGAGAGGTATTTTTTTTATCACAGTCCATTAGATATGTAGATACCTTATCCGTACACATATCACTAACATCCACCATCGTGGACAGGCTTTAACATCCAAGCAGATTCTTTGTGTCGCATTACGTTTTTTGCAAACGGCAGTTTTCTTTATAACAGTGTAGCGGATCATACTGTAATAGTAAAGCCACTGTATGCTGAGCCATCAGAAAAGTGTGACTCGCTCTGAAAAGTTTTTTAAAACATTTTGTAGTGTTCCCTGGACACAAACCAGTGACAGCCATTAAAAAGAAATAAATGATTATACATTATAGTTCTGTTAATGGTCATGGTGCTGCAGGCTCAGAATGGGATATAGTAGTAGCTTACTTTTTCGCCCCGCAGGATTGCACCTAAATTAAATTATAGGTGTAATACAATTCCAGTTTTCACCAGTAATATTATAAGTTAACTGTGATTAAATATGAAACGAATACACTGTTAATGCTTACGTATTGACTCGGGCAGCAATTTTCTCCCACACCAATTCTCTCTCTGTTGCAGCAGCAGCCGCTGTCTTGCTTTTTTAACGAAATGCATGTTCAAACTCGTTGTTTGTGCGCATGAGTATTTCCGCCGACCCGTTTGTTTGTGGTTGTTACCATGGTGAATCGTAGAATCATGGCTCCATTCATGCTGCCTTTATATAGTGGTGGTGCATGCGCGTTACCCTGAGTGAACCTACTCCGAGTTGATTGAACCAACTCATATCAGCTGTTCTGGAACCGAAAACTCAGAGTTTCCCATCTCAGGGTAAATCAACTCAGACATCAGGGTTACACTCAGAGTTTGTTAAACCTCCTTCCTGAAACGGACCCCAGGACCTTAAATCGATTAGCTGAACCCCCACAGCCAACACATTTTACCTCGAAAATGTCTGTACATGTTCTGATGTTATTCACAGCACATTTTGACACAGAAATAAATACATATGCTGACATCAGAGGCATAGTTTATACCAAAGTTACTGGTTATATAAGCATGCTCTCTCTTTCTCTCTCTCATAAATATATACTGTATATATATAAAATCTTTCTGATATGAGAGGTAGCTGAGGCAGCTGCATACTGCTTATGTTTTTCATCTTTTTTTTATCTCACCATGTTTTATGTCTGTCTGTTAATTATCTGAAATTGATTAATTTGTTTATTTTAATACAAATCACTATATCACTATAAATATGCGTGTACTTCTGATTGCAGGCAACACGGAGTAGCTGCAGCTACGTGTATGAGCTTCCACTGAGCTAAAACGGCAGTTATCGGGGCAAGTTTTAGAGTGCCTTTGTGCCTCTTAACAGACATAAAATGCAATTAAAATGTCTGTGCAACATGAACAGGGCCCTTACGTGACAACAAGATGCGTTTTCAACTCAGACATTGTTTAAATTCACCTACCCTGGTCCTTGTCTCGATCCTGCCGGTAGCTGCTAGCTGCTAGCTGCCATCCGGTGAGTGTGTTCAGCCAGGCTTCTGTAATAATCATCCCGACAACAATCCACGGAGCGGCGGTGGTGTGGCTATGTCCTCCAGAGGACAGGTCATGTCACGTCTTGAAGTTTATTCCCCCCTAAAAAAAACAGTAGTGCGGTAGTAGCTGCTAGCTAATCTCACCATGTTTTATGTCTGTCTGTTAATTATCTGAAATTGATTAATTTGTTTATTTTTCTTACACTTTCCTCATATCCTCATGAGACATTCCCCTGGTCATCATTAAAAATAACAAGTAATTAAGTGCCCTGCCTGGGTAAATAAAGAGACTGAAAATAAATGAAAACAAACTTCATCTCAATCTCAATCTGAAAATCAATCTGTCAACTTTTACTGTGCATACAGTGTGTAAGCAACACTTTTGATCATTACACTATTACTTTTATTCATCATTTTATTATTTTCCAGAGAAACAGCATGACATTTATGTAGATATTCAATATATTCCTCAAAATAGTAATTAGCCAGTTGGAGCTCATGCATATTCCTTTGCTGTGATTTCATACAATGTTTTTGACATTTTTACAACAGCTTACATGAAGTAATCGTGAAAGGTGTACCTAAAAGGGAGAAAGGACAGTGTTAACACACTATTTGTAATTTAATTTTTTTGTGAAATCATACCAAGATGTTTTTTCGAAAGCTCATTGTGACATCCTACATTCCTTGCTTTATGACCACCTTTCCAAAAAAATCATTTAAAGAAAATATAACTCATAATACAAAAAAATCATAATCATCTTAAAAAAAGAAAACAAAAAAATCCTCAAATTTCAAAAGGATGAAATCAGAGATTGTTTGATAATTTTACTTGAAAAATTACTGAAACTATTAGGCTAATCGATTAGCCAAATAGGTGACAGTTAATTTTCTGTAGCTCATTTACATTCATTTACCTTGCTACTGGCAGCTACAGCCGGGGTTTAGGTCTGTGTGATGACAGAGAGGCGACTGTTCATTCAAAACAACAATGGCGTTTCCTAAAGAGGTTAGCGTAGATGCTGCAATAGCATCAGTTATATCAGAAAGTATTTCTTTATTGAAAGAAGAGCAAAGAACAGCACTGAAGGCTTTTCTCAATGGAAAAGATGTTTTCACTCTTCTTCCGACAGGCTTTGGCAAGAGTATGGTTCGTTGACTTGATTGCTTGATGAAGTCAGCCTGTGATAGACGGTGATAGACAGATGCTTCAACCAATACCTGCCAAGTCATTTTTGAAAGTGCCTTCCTTTTTCGGTTTCCAATGATGGCTCGTCAGATGGTTCTGTGTAACAAACCATCTGGGTGGGTAGGGAGCGTTGAGGACAGGGGAGCATGATTAAAGTTTCCGGAGATGAGGAAGAGGGACTGTGGGTGCGATGTCTGCAGCTGTGACATAACAGTGTGTAGGAGCTCACATGCAGCTGTAGCATCACCCGAAGGGGAAAACCACAATTCTTTAAAAACCAAGGCTGAAGCTACAAGGATACTGAGCACATAACCTTACATTTTGGTATTATGGCCATTTCAATAACTTAGTGAGAGGTTACATTACTTATGGTAATTATTTTTTAGCCCGATTTCAGGATTTAGGCTTAATTTTAAGGGCAATAAAAACAGATTCATTATTTCCACTCAAGAAGGCATTATTAGTATTTTAAAACAGCATTAGTCTTTCATATTTGGAAATAATGAGAATATAATTAAACAATTACTCAAATAAACATGAAGTGACAAATGCATGTAGTGAAGCATAATTAAAATGAGCTAAAGTTAAAGGAGAATTCCGGCCAATTTTTACGCTAATCTTGATCACTATAAATATGCGTGTACTTTCGAACAACCCAACAACCCAAATTGGTGCAGGCAACACGGAGTAGCAGCAGCTACTAAAAAAAACAGTAGTGCGGTAGTAGCTGCTAGCTGCTGTCCGGTGAGTGTGTTCAGCCAGGCTTCTGTGATAATCAACAATCCACGTAGCGGTGGTGGTCTGGCTATGTCCTCCAGAGGACAGGTCATGCCTTCGCGACAAAAACGCGACCCCTGTGGCTTGCACAGTGATAGCGTTAGAGACGGTAGCTGTAGTCTCGCGCTGAAGTCCCGGTGTAGCAGGAAAAGGGAAACAGTGTGCAGATTGCTCCGCAATACCGTTTTTTTAGGGGGGAATAAACTTCAAGACGTGACATGACCTGTCCTCTGGAGGACATAGCCAGATCACCGCTGCTCCGTGGATTGTTGTCGGGATGATTATCACAGAAGCCTGGCTGAACACACTCACCAGACGGCAGCTAGCAGCTAGCAGCTACCGGCAGGATCGAGACGGGGACCAGGGTAGGTGAATTTAAACAATGTCTGAGTTGAAAACGCATTTTGTTGTCACGTAAGGGCCCTGTTCATGTTGCACAGACATTTTAATTGCATTTTATGTCTGTTAAGAGGCACAAAGGCACTCTAAAACTTGCCCCGATAACTGCCGTTTTAGCTCAGTGGAAGCTCACACACGTAGCTGCAGCTACTCCGTGTTGCCTGCACCGATTCGGGTCGGGGTTTTTTCAATCGAAGGTACACGCATATTTATAGCGATCAAGATTAATGTAGAAATTGGCCGGAATTCTCCTTTAAAGTTAATTAGTTTTTGGTGTCTTGACCGTAATTCTAAAATAGTGGCTACGGCCATGCGGAACAAAGGCCTCAGTGCAATTACGAAATGTAGAAACAAAAAACAAGGTACAAAATAAATAAATAAAGAACAAGAAGGCACTCAGGTAGTTTGTGTGGTGGGGTTTTATAATGTTAAAGAATCCAGTAACATTAATAGCAGAAAATGCTTAATAGCCATTTTTCTGAGTTGCTGAAAAATGGCTATTGCTACTGCTGAAATATCCTCTTGATAGATTAAATTGACCTCAGGTTAAATATATTATGGTGTGTACTATAGGTTGATCACGGAGAAATAAACAGCTGAACATGTTAATGGTGTTATGGCACACGGTCTTGTGCATACATGATATTTAACAGAGAACCTCCACACCTTCACTTACCAGCCAGTCACCCACCTACTCGACCGGCTCCAGTTTGCATACCAGGAAAAGGTGGGCGTGGACAATGCCATTATATACCTACTGCACAGAGTGCAATCTCATCTGGAGTGCTGTGAGAATCATGCTCTTTGATTTCTCTAGTGCCTTTAACACCATTCAGCCTGTTGAGAGACAAGCTCGTGCAGATGGGGGTTGATGCTCACCTGGTATCCTGGATAACAGACACGGTCTCACGGGAGTTCGTGAGATGGTCACATTATTTTGAATCTATTGATTTGTGTACACGGACACGGTTATGTCGTTTATTTCGTGTTGCTGAGAACGTAATGTATTCGTGCTGGTCAGCGCGTAATGGGAAGCATCTATAAGGAGGTTGGGTTTCGGGGTTTCGGAAAAGAAGAACGGGGAAACGACACGCCATGACACGAGCCGCGGTCTCAGGGGGACATGCCACAAAAGAAGAACAGGGAAAGGACATGCCACACAGCGGGACACGATCCCCAGTCTCCGGGGTGAAAGTCCTGTGTTGTTTAACCCAACCACCACCCCACGAGGATTTTCGGCATTTCATACTACTCGCTACCGTAGTGGTGCTGTTATCACGAAACATGCTTCCCATTTACATTACTTTACAAATTGTCCTCACCAACACGAAAAAAACCTGTCCTTGTACACGAATCCATAGATTAAATAACGTGACCATTTCACGAACTGCCGTGAGACTGGGTTGTAACAGACTACCTGACGGAGAGACCACAGTTTGTCAGGCTGAAGGACTGTTTCTCAGAGACTGAGATCTGCAGCACCGGAGCGCCTCAGGGGACTGTGCTTTCACCGTTCCTGTTACCCTGTACACTTCTGACTTCAGCTACTCAGCAACTCTGAGTCATACCACATGCAGCAGTTTTCAGATGACACTGCAATTGTGGGGTGTATCAGGGATGGACAGGAGGACGAGTACAGGAACCTGGTCGATGACTTTGTGCAGTGGTGCAGGCTCAACCATCTGCAGCTGAACGCAACAAAGACCAAGGAGTTGGTGGTGGTTTTCAGGAGATCTAAGCCACATATGTCACATGTCTCCATTGAAGGGGTCAATGTGGAGGTGGTCAGCACATATAAGTACCTGGGGGTACTCATGGACAACAAACTGGACTAACTACTTCCTGAGGAGGCTGAGGTCATTCAACGTCTGCAGCAAGCTCCTCTGGATGTTTTACCAGTCAGTCATTGCCAGTGTCCTGTTTTCTGCTGTGGTGTGCTGGGGAAGCAGCATTAAGAAGAGAGACACTGGGCGACTGAACAGGCTAGTAAGGAAAGCTGGCTCTGTTGTTGGCATTGAGCTGGAGTCACTCACAACAACTGCAGAGAAACGGACCATGAGTAGGATGCTGGCAATCATGGACAATGACCGCCACCCACTACACAGCACGTTCTTTAAACAGAGGAGCATGTTCAGTTGCAGACTTCTGTCACTGTCAGGAGGTTCTTTGTCCCCAGGGCCATCCAACTCTCCAATACCACACAAAGGGGGAGGGGAGAAATGGACCTTTCAGCATGAGCCTGTCTCTTTCAGCCCCTACCATTATATCACTTTGTCTGCTGTACACCTGAGGCTACACAATCTGGACTGTGGTCATAACATCTACATATTATAACTTATTCCCTGTTATATATTGTTCTTAACGTATATTATTTTTTTTCTGTCAAGCAATTCTAATTCTATTATGTTTACATTCTTGTCTTTTCATAGTCATAGTTAATATTTAATAAGCTATTGCACTGATCAGTCCAGTACTGTTCTCTTTTGCACTACCACCATTGCACACAGTCTACCTTAGCACCGTTAACTCTTTAAATTTCTGTGAGTGATTTTTACAACTCTTTAAATTTCTGTGAGTGATTTTTATGTATGTGAGATATATATGTGTATGTGTTTGTTGTGTTATGGTTGTCTAAGCTACTAGATGCCTAAAATTTCCCTCGGGATGAATAAAGTATATCTATCTATCTATCTTGTAGAAAACACAATTTAAAATGAGCAGCAAAAGCATTTATAAGATGCTGCTTATGGAGAGACACTAGTGTCATTTTACTTATGTTATTACACTAAAGTCTACATCTTCTTGTCCATAGCTTTGTTTTTCAACCTGTTCCAATGCAAACTGTAGCACTGGATTAATGAATCAACATCCTACAAAGACTGCAACAGGATGCCAAGTAAGTAATGGATCATTTTCCAGAGCCTCTGTGTTTTGTGCCTTCAGACAGGACAGTGACATTTTGAGATGCCCAGTGCCCAAGATGACTAAAGAATAAGTTAAATCAGCACCTCGGGGGAAGAAAGGGGTTTAATTACCATGGCATTAGCATTATCAGGTACCCTCAAAATTACATTTTTATTTTACAAATTACAGATTTATGCAGGATTACAATCACCAACATTCTTTGCAGTTATTAAAACGCACCAGCTGTCTGAAGGCAATATTGTTCTGTGTGAAGAAGGCTTTCACTTCTTGTAATAGCACTCATTTGGAACCAGTATCTCCCCTGAGAAGCAGCACACAATCTGTGACACTTTCTGCAGTCCTTTTGACAAACTTTGGCTTTTGGAATGCCGAGACCTGGCCTCTTCAGGAATAAAAAAAAAAGAATGATGAAAAGCCCACTTCACAGCTTATCCTGGCTACAAAAAAGAAGACTTATCTTTTCAGTAAGATTCCAAATTATGAAAGGCAGAACCTCGCTGGCGGATGTGCTTTGCTTTCATTAAGCTGACTCCTATTTGCCTGGGTTTATCTGCCAGCAGATATCCATGATGTGACAGAAATACATTTTACAACTGTAATGACAAGCAGACCGAATCCTGTAACGGAGTAACATTCAGCAGCCCTTTGTAGATGGTGTGCAGACTGCAAAGTTACATATTAGTCAGAGAGAGTAATAACTCTGAGACCATGTTTATTATTAACGGAAAACAAACACCCTGCTGCTGTTTATGCTTACAGAATGTATCAAGAATTTTGAAATCATGATCTCAGGCAGATAACCCATCAAGCTTTCAGTTGATCTGGTTGAACCTTTCTTTTGATCAGTGTTCAAGACAAGAATGTGGTTCATCTTCCATCGAAGCCCAGATGAAACCCAAATTGTAACTAATCTATCCAAGCTTACAGTGTTAAAAACTCATTCTGCTTGCCAAGCCATTGTAGAATATTTTATTCACAAAATGTGTGTATGTGCTCGTTGTAAAAGAGTTGTGTTAGTCATTGAGGAAGTGGTTCAAGGAAATGTCCCTGATGCACAGAAAATTAAGCATAAGTCATAAAAATAGTTTAGGCCTTTTATGGTATAAGAATGCAGACAGATAAGCAGAAACACAGGAAAGGTAGTTAAAGTTGCAGAACAGAAAGGAAGTTGCACCACAACCTTGTGTGTGTGTGTGTGTGTGTGTGTGTGTGTGTGTGTGTGTGTGTGTGCGCGCACGTGTTTGTGAAGATAACCACAGTTTCTGTCTAGAAACTGTGCAGACACCCCCTGTGAGGAGAGAATAAAGTCACAGGAAAAACTCAGATCAGTATTCACTTCAGATGAGATCTTGATGGAACAGCTCTGATTTAATATCTGTTGCCAGGGAAATTAAGATGCTGTTTGTGAACCCACAGTGGTAAACGTAAGTCTGATTAAAGAAGGCGCAGGGAATTTATTAATAGGAGTCCGATTTGACAGGCCTTAGGGCCTCATTTTGGACAAAATTGCTCTACACCATTCAAAATCAATGTCTATGCAATCAGAAACCATGGATACCTCTGCACTATACAGTAATGTATTGCATGTTTAACTCATTCATGTTAATGGAGAATATATTCTCCATGTATACAGCTCCAGGTTTGCCTTCTCCTGAGCTTCGAGAGCTGGCTGCCCAAGCCGGGTGTGTCTCTCCAGTGCCTTCGCTGTCTATCCCTGCGACTGCTTGAGGTAGAAAGCAGACCAGAAAGGCGGATCCTCCTCCCAGCGCCCCGCTGAAGCGCCGTGGTGGAGGTTCTATCAGCCGTGCGGCTGCTACGGCTGTTCCTAGTGGTTCTTCGGACTCGAGCCTTATACTCAAATCTCTGCAATCTCTGGGCAGATCTATGCAGTCTTTGGATTCTGCTGGGGAAAGACATTAATTTGGTGCGCCTTATTTTGCCTTCCCAAAATATAAGTGATAGGGCTCTCGTCTCCGGGGATAGTTTATCTGCACGTGTTTAAATCTGCGGATCCCAGACTTTGCAAGGAGCTTTCTATCGGGCAGTTTGTGGTAGCTTTCGGGATCTACCGTGATGTGATTTGTTCCGTGTATCCAGACAGGAGACAGGAGTTTGACACATATTTGGCTGTTATCGGAGATCTCAATCTGAAGTACGGTAGAAATGTGTTCTTTCAGTACCACAAAGCCTTCTCTAGTAAATCTGCGCTCTATATTGCCCGGTCCAATGTGCGCCTGAACTGGTCCATACTGGACACCAAGCTTCTGGTTATGATTGTGGGTTGTCATGTGAAGTGTCATGCTCAACTTGCAGCGTTGCGGGACACTATGCCTCCCTCTGCCCTGCCGTGGCGTTTCAGCGTTCAAACGCCGAACCTTTGCAGCGTCCTCCTCTGAGACATCCTGTTCCTGGTGTAGATTCCCGTGGGCGTCAGCAACTGCCGAGATGCACATCCCTGGTCAGTATGCCCCCGGTGCCCATCTCCGGCCTGGAGGGCCCAGCAACAGTTTCAACGTGGTTCAAAGACATTTTGAAGATACATCCTTCCACTCTAATAAATGTACAAGCACTGGCATTTGAACTATTGTCTCATCCTAATTCTGTGTTTGTGGATCATCTTCTCTCAGGTCTCTCACAGGGTTTTCGGGTGGGTGTGCCCTCCTATCCTACTGTGACGTACGTGGCTAAAAATCTTCTCTCCGCCGTCTCTGATCCCGATGCCGTCTCCCTGCTGTTAGCAACAGAGGTTAGGAAAGGGTATGTTATCGGGCCGTTCGCATCTTCCCCGTTTCTAGTGTTTCGCACTAGTCCTATTAGTGTCGCTACTGGTAAATATTCAGGCAAGAAGTGGCTGATTTTCGAGGTATTGCTAGTGTAAATAGTCTCATTCCGCTTGTCCCCTTTTCACTACGTTACCACCGTTGATAATGCCATCAGACTGATTAAACTGGCTGGCAGGAGGGCTTGGCTCTCTAAGGCTGACATCACTGATGCTTTCAAAATTGTGCCCATTCATCCTTCCCTCCAGCGTAGCTTTTCATGCATCCCTGTGGAGGCTGAGGGCATTGAACCTGAGTGGACAATGTTCAAAGTTTCCATTGCTGAAGCTACGGCGGGGAGCTGTGGTCTTAGGTGCCTCAAGGGGCGGTAACCCACGAACACCGTGGTGGACACCGGAAGCCGTCCTGAAAAAGGAGTCTTTCCGGGATATGTTATCCCAGAGGACTCCGGAGGCAGTTGCAAGGTACCGAAGGGCTGCAGCCTCTGCCATGAAAGAGGCAAAGCAGCGGGTGTGGGAGAAGTTCGGAGAAGGACTTTCGGTCGGCACCAAGGTGCTTCTGGAAAACCGTTCGCCACCTCAGGAGGGGGAAGCGGTGAACCATCCAAGCTGTGTACAGTAAGGATGGGACACTGTTGACCTCAACTGAGGAAGTAATAGGGCGGTGGAAGGAGCACTTTGAGGAACTCCTAAATCCAGCTAATACGCCCTCTATGGTAGAGGTAGAGCTGGAGGATGATGGGGGATTGTCGTCAATTTCCCTGGTGGAAGTCGCTGAGGTAGTTAAACAACTCCTTCTGATGAGATCCGTCCAGAAATGCTTAATGCTCTGGGTGTGGAGGGGTTGTCTTGGTTGACACACCTCTTCAACATTGTGTGGAAGTTTGGGACAGTGCCTAAGGAGTGGCAGACCAGGGTGGTGGTTCCCCTGTTCAAAAAGGGGGACCAGAGGGTGTGTGCCAATTACAGGGGCATCACACTTCTCAGCCTCCCTGGTAAAGTGTACTCCAAGGTGCTGGAAAGGAGGGTTCGGCTGATAGTCGAAGCTTGGGTTGAAGAGGAACAATGTGGATTCCATCCTGGTCGTGGAACAACGGATCAGATCTTCACTCTGGAGGGAGCCTGGGAGTATGCCCAACCGGAGCCTGGGAGTATGCCCAACCGGTCTACATGTGCTTTGTGGATCTGGAGAAGGCGTATGACGGGTCCCTCGGGAGATACTGTGGGAGGTGCTGCGGGAGTATGGGGTGAGGGGGTCCCTTCTCAGGGCCATCCAATCTCTGTACGACCAAAGCGAGAGCTGTGTCCGGGTTCTCGGCAGTAAGTCGGACTCATTTCAGGTGAGGGTTGGCCTCCGCCAGGGCTGTGCTTTGTCACCAATCCCGTTTGTAGTATTTATGGACAGAATGTCGAGGCATAGTCGGGGTGGGGAGGGGTTGCAGTTTGGTGGGCTGGGGATCTCATCGCTGCTTTTTGCAGATGATGTGGTTCTGATGGCATCATCGGCCTGTGACCTTCAGCACTCACTGGATTGGTTCGCAGCCGAGTGTGAAGCGGCTGGGATGAGGATCAGCACCTCTAAATCTGAGGCCATGGTTCTCAGCAGGAAACCGAATGAGTGCCTTCTCCAGGTAGGGAATGAGTCCTTACCCCAAGTGAAGGAGTTTAAATACCTTGGGGTATTGTTCGCGAGTGAGGGGACAATGGAGCGAGAGATTGGTCGGCGAATCGGCGCAGCGGGTGCAGTATTACATTAAATTTATTGCACCGTTGTGACGAAAAGAGAACTGAGCCAGAAGGCAAAGCTCTCGATCTACCGGTCAGTTTTTGTTCCTACCCTCACCTATGGTCATGAAGGCTGGGTCATGACCAAAAGAACGAGATCCAGGGTACAAGCGGCCGAAATGGGTTTCCTCAGGAGGGTGGCTGGCGTCTCCCTTAGAGATAGGGTGAGACGCACAGTCATCCGTGAGGAGCTCAGAGTAGAGCCGCTGCTCCTTCGCGTCGAAAGGAGCCAGTTGAGGTGGTTCAGGCATCTGGTAAGGATGCCTCCTGGGCGCCTCCCTAGGGAGGTGTTCCAGGCGGAGGAGGGAGGAGGCCTCGGGGAAGACTCAGGACTAGGTGGAGGGATTATATCTCCAACCTGGCCTGGGAATGCCTCGGGATCCCCCAGTCGGAGCTGGTTAATGTGGCTCGGGAAAGAGAAGTTTGGGGTCCCCTGCTGGAGCTGCTCCCCCCGCGACCCGATACCGGATAAGCGGACGAAGATGGATGGATGGATCATCCTTCCCAGTGGCCTCTTTTTGGCGTCAGGTGGAACTCCAAGTATTATTTCGGGGTGCGGCTGACTTTTGGGTGTAGGAGCAGCCCGTGCATTTTCAACCACATTTCAGAAGCTCTGTGTTGGATCCTGCTTAACAGGGTTGGGGTGCCTTCGGTACTTCATTTGCTCGATGATTTTTTGCTCGTTGATCCCCCTCATGATAGTACTGGCTCGTCCCTGGGCAAACTGAGGGTTTGTTTTCAGTCCCTCAGTGTACCTCTGTCGGAGGCTAAAACTATTGTTCCCGATACAGGCCTGGATTTTCTTGGCATCACTCTGGATTCAGTCCGTATGGAAGCTTCTCTCCCGCTCAAAAAATTGGAGCGCATCCGAGGGATAGCTGAGTCCTTTTTATCTGCGTGTAACGTCACCAAACGCCAGTTGCTCTCTCTACTCGCATTTGAATTTTGTAATGCGCGTTATTCATTTCCAGGTTACTGGATTTGGCTTCTTCTGTTCCGGATCTGCGTGATACCCTGTCCTTGGATGACGGGTGACACTCCGATTTGAGTTTTTGGTCTCGTCTTCTGGGTGAATGGAATGGGGTTTCCTTTTTCTATGATGACGTGGTGTATTCCTCTGACTCGTTGCAGTTGTTTACAGATGCTGCCCCGTCTGCGGGGTTTTTTTTTTTTTTCCTCTGCCGGTGGTTTGCAGGCCACTGGCCTCCCGGGTTCCCCCTGTCTGATTCTTCTGCGTTGTACGAGATATACCCCATTGTAGTAGCATGTCACATCTGGGGCGGTCATTGGAAGCGGAAACGCATCTCTGTACTTTGCGACAATCAGACTGTAGTCAGCATCATAAATAGAGGGCGCTCTTCATGTAATAAAATCATGCCTTTTATGAGACGCATCACTTGGTCAGCTGTCATTAACAACTTTATAATTACTGCCCGTCATGTCCATGGTCATTATAATACAGCGGCTGATGCTCTGTCTCGCTTTCACTTTCAGACCTTTCGGAGACTCTGCCCGGCAGCCAGCCCTGTACCAGTAGTGCTTCCCTCTATTATAGATCTAGCTCCTCATTGAATCAAATACCCCTACAGGCTTATTTAGATTCTGCTAGGTTATATATGAGGAAGGGTTTAGCTGAATCAACTTTAAGAACATATGATTTAGCTTGGTGTACTTTCGCATTCTTTTGTGTTTCCATTGATGTGCCACTAAAACCTGCTCTCATCAACAGTATTTGTGCTTTTATTTGCTATTGCTATTGCCAATTTAAACCTCAGTATATTCGCGGGTTGCTTGCTGGCATTCAGTTCAATGTCAGATGTTATGATCCCTCGTTTCCAAGCTTATTTTCGAAACCAGCAATTAAACTTATTCTGAAAGGTCTATCTAAAGCGCATCCGTCTTCCCCTGATCATAGGCAGGCGATTACCCTCAGGATTTTGCATATATTGATATTGACACTTCGTACTGGGGTTTTTTCCTCTTATGTTGATTCATTATTGGAATCTGTGTTCTTTTTGGTGTTTTGTGCTTTTTTGAGATGTGGTGAATTTACTACACCTTCTAAATCATTTAATCCCAGTAAAGATATCACGTTTTCTGATCTTGCCTTTCATTCTCATCATTACAGCTTAAAACTCAAACATTCTAAACATGGAGGCGCTTGCTCAATCATTGTGGCCCGCACTGACACACTGTTCTGCCCATTTAAATCTATGATTAAGTATCTATCTGTCAGGCCTCATGGTAGTTCCCTATCACCATTATTTGTTATTCCTGGAGATTTCCCTATGTCGAAATGTTGGTTTAACCAGCATTTGAAACTCGTCCTTCTCAAAGCTAACATTTCACCAAAGCATTATACGAGTCATTCATTTAGAATAGGGTCTGCTACTACTGCTGCAAGTCAAGGTGTCTCCAGTAATTCTCTACAACAACTTGGACGGTGGGCTTCCTCTGCCTACTCATCATATGTTTGCCCTGATGTCGAGGACATCATCAATAACCAGAGATCTCTTAAACCATGATTTGTGGTAAGCATGCATATAACTGGTGGTGGTATAACTGATAGGTATATATGTTCTCAATTTACTGAGTATCGTCTGGCGGTATTGATCATTAAATATTATCTTTACAGATACCTATATATATATATATTTCGGTGATCCTTCATTTGTAACTGTCTTTAATTTCCTTCTGGTTGGTGTGCCTTAAGTTATTTTTCCCATGGCTATTTCAATATAATTTAATTTTGCAACTGGCCCGAATTGCCACCGGCTTGGATCACCGAGGTTTTGTTTTGCTTTCGGCCTGAATTGCTGAAATTTATTTTGCCTTTATTATTTTTGTACTTGCATGACTGCAGAGGTTCCGTGTTTGTTCCAGCTTGACTTGCCGAGGTTTTGTTTTGCTGACGGCCTTAATTGCCAAGATTGTGTGTTGCTACCGGTCTGTATTGCCGAGATGTATCAGCTTTGCATATTTTACACCAGCCTAGTTTTATTTTGTCATGTGCCTTTGGGGGCGTGATTCATTATCAAGTTGTGGTTGAGATTTATTTAACTACTCTAATTATTCACCTGCTGTATTTACTACATTCCTGTTTTGTATCACTATACAGATTTGTTGCTGCTATAAGGTATGTATATTCATGTCATTCAATCACTAAACTCTTTTCAAGTTTTGGGGGATATGTTTGGGTTTTTCTAAACCTCTAAAATATATATATATATATATACACCTTTTTACGAAGTTTATGTACCTACCTTGTAACTTACAAATAAATGTTTGCATATCTTTAACAAAGTCTCTCCTGATTGAAATGTAGCTCAGCGTAAATTCTGTCAGGGAGACTTCATTAGGTTAACACTCTTCTCTTAAACTGATCAGCTGGTTTGTGGAAATTACGTTTGTGTAAACCAATCAGAATCGGGCACGTATGTTTGGCTTTTTCTAAACCTCTAAAATATATATATATACCTTTTTACAATGGAGTTTAATCTCCAAAGTTTATGTACCTACCTTGTAACTTACAAAAAAATTTACCTAACCTAACTGAGATGTAACACTAACACTTTGCTTATACAGTACAAACAAAATGGTCCAAAAACTGGTTGCCACAGCAGGACATTTGTAACCTTTACGTTTTGGAATGTAACAATTCTCCTGGACGGAAAAGGGGGTGGACAATGTCCCAAATGACAAAAACAGTCAAAAAAACGATACAAACAACACAGTCCTAAAACCGTATGCTGATATACACAGTCAATATAGTGTGCAGTAATTTCTAAATAATTTTGATTACTCACTGACGTCCACTGATCACCGGTTAATGAGACAGCATTTGCAGCACTTTGCAGCAGTTGGGCTGGGCTGGCAGTCATCTGAGGGGTCCATCCTGCTACTGCACATAAAGGGATAATGTTTTTAGACCAACAAGAACCAGCTGAGTCAATTAACTCACCTAGCACTGCTCTAATGAGCTATCACACTTCTCCTCCCTGAGCTGATTGCGAACCATGCCAACCTCCACACTGCTATAGAGATTAAGGCAGTGCCGTAGAGATGGAGAGGAATAAGGCCATAATTGTCCATCTGTTATGGGTTAGTGTGTTTTATCTTATTTTGGTAGTCTGTTTCTGTTTAGTATTTTGCTCAGTTTCCTGTTTTATTTTGATAGTTTGGTTTTCTGTCTTGTCTAGTCTGGTTTTACTTTTTGTCTTGTGTTTTCCTGCCTTTTTTGATTGTTCTGCCCAGCCCTAATGTGTTTCACCTGTTTCCCAGCCCTTGTGTCACCTGTCTTGTGTTACCTCGTTACCCTGTGTATTTAGTTTTTGTGTTCCCCTTGTCCTGTGTCAGATCACCGGTGTGTGTCTTGTAGCCAGTTTTGTGTTCCCGGTTCGTGTTAGTTTCAGTTTTTTCTTTGACTTTATTTTTGGTTTCCTGTTTTTTGTCTGCTTGTTTTTCAGGACTCTTTTGTTTTTTTTTGTACTTTTTCTTAGTTTATTAAAACATCAAAATTATCCTCAGTTTCCGCCTCTGCATTTTGGGTCCACATTTTCTCCAGCCATCCCTAACAGAATGATCTGACCACTTGGACCCAGTAGAGAGGCTTCTTTTTCCGGTGGGTTCTCAGTTTTTTTGTTTTTTTTTTCTACTGGTTTCAGCTCTAACCTACCTGGACTATGGATCCTGCACACTCTTGGTCAGATGAACTATGTGAGCTAGTATGTGACCTGATTGAGCTGAAGACTATGTGGAAGGAGACTGACAATGATTGCCAGAAAGAGCCAATTTTGTCGTTTGCTCATGATAAGGTGTCAGAAAAGCCCTGGCTTAATGACTCAATTCCAGACTGGGTAAACGCATCATTTCCACTCCAGCTCATTCATCTGCTAAGGGTTTGTGTTTTTCCAAGTCTGTTTGCTCCACCAATGCTCCGCTTCAAATTCCCGGCCTACATCAGTGTCAGCTATCTACCACCAGCCTCCCTGTTGCTCAGCCTGCTAGGATTTTGACTACTGGGTTTTTGTCTGTCTCCCAGCCTGCTCCTCTGCCTACTACTCTTAATCCTGTCGGTGCTCCACCTGGAGGTGAGCCAGAGACTTTTTTGACCATCTTCCAGTATATGGCTAGGTGTGCTAGACAGACGGAGGAGGCCAAAGCCGCCAGCCTTCAAGCTGGAAGACAAGGGTCCAGTTCGCCTTCTTGCAGCTCCCCTGAACACCTTTCAATCGGCTCAACGGCAACCTGCTCTGTGGGCACCCTCAAGAACAAGCAGACCTTTTGAAGGGACTCGCCTAGCCATATTCCCTGGGAACCGTGGGGGCCATAAACGGGAGAAGACAACCTGGCTCCCGACACCATGCACTGCTTCACCATCTCTTCAGCCCAGAGTTCTCGCTGTCCAGCGGCCCCGAGCCCGTGCTGTCCAGCGGCCCCGAGCCTGTGCTGTCCAGTGAGCCTATTCCAGAGCTGACCAGTGTTCCTGAGCTGATGTGCAACCCTTCTGTTCCCAAGCCGACGTGCAGCTCTCCTGACCCTGGGTCGATGTGCAGCTCTCCTGACTGTGGGCTGGCTAGCGGCCCCATCCCAGAATCCCGGCTAGCTAGCATCCCCTCTGAATCCAGGCTGGCTAGCACCTTCCTTGATCCCTGGCTAGCTAGCAGCCTCTCTAGTGTCCCCGGCTGGCTAGCAGCATCCCTAGTACCCGGCTGGCTAGCCAGTCGCCCACAGTCTACGTCGACTGACCTCCTAGAGTCTACGTTGACCACTCTCCAAGAGTGTTTGTTTACGGGCATGCCGGTGACTATGCCAGTCTCCGCCGCCCCAGAGACCTCCCCAGTGACTGGCCCCTGAGGCTTTGCCGCCCAAGGGGTTCCGCCTTCGCTGCTGTCCGCAGCCCTGGACTAGCTGGCCGCAGCACCTTGGTGCCCAGGCCACTCTGTCCCCTGTTGCCGAGGCCTCCATGCTCCCTGTCCCGAGTGCCCCAGTGCTCTCTGTTCCCTGTGCCCCAGAGCCCTCTGTCCCACTTCCTTGGGTCCCGCTGTCCTCTATTTCCCTTGCCCCACGTGACTCTGGTGCCTTCCCTCGCCCCTCTGGGGTTGATTTATTTTGACCGTTTGGGTCGTCCCTCCTCTGGGCCCCCTCCGCCCTCCCTGGGTTGTTTCCGTTTTGTTTTTTGGGACATCTGGGATCTGTCCCTTGGGGGGGTTCTTGTTCTGCCCAGCCCTAATGTGTGTCCCAGCCCTTGTCACCTGTCTTGTGTTACCCTGTGTGTTTCGTTTTTGTGTTCCCCTTGTCCTGTGTCAGATCATTGTGTCTTGTAGCCAGTTTTGTATTCCCGTGTGTTTTGTCTCCAGTTTGTTTGTCTTCCTGGTTCGTGTTAGAGTTTCTGTTTTTTCTTGGACTTTATTTTTTGGTTTTCTGTTTTTTGCCAGCTTGCAACTCTTTTGTTTTTTTGTACTTTTTCTTAGTTTATTAAAACCTAAATTATCCTCAGTTTCCGCCTCTGCATTTTGGGTCCACATTTTCTCCTGCCATCCCTAACACCATCAGCCAAACAAAAGGCTACAGACGTCTGGCGGTTATAGTATATTCATTTGGCTAAATGTGTTGTCTACATTTGACTCAAATCAAGATCAACATACCTTGGATTTATTTCAGTTACCCGGCTTCACCTAACCTAACAACCGCGGTCCCGCATAAAATGTGTCACGACGGTAGTTAACAACTAGTTCCATCAACCCAGGGTTTCCCAATCCAGCGACGCGCGCTTTCACATAAAAGAGGCAGTGTTTGCACAGTATGACTAATCGCATCTACCAGAGCTGCATATTTTACATAAGAGCAAACTATAATTCTACATAAATATGAAGAACACGGACACGGTTTTACAGGCGAAACGCAATACAGTTGCTGCTTCCTAAAACAGTAAGGAACACTGGAAAAAAAAAAATCCACTGGAAATGCATAAATCACAACGCTTATCTATCACTTCATCAGTCAGGCACAAGATCTGATCATAATTACACTTGTGCTCGTTGTGCTTACGATCGCTTAACCACTGCCAGGGTTGCAACTGAAATAATAGGCTAATAGTCCATTTTATGAAAAAGGTAGAACAAATTGCAACAGAAGCAAACTCAACTGATTCTGTCTCCTCAATATGTCCTGAGTAAGGGGGGGAAAAAAAAGTCAAAAGTGTTTCTTAACATGGGCATAATCTAATTACGTATGTGCTAATTTGCATAAATACCACAACAGATCTAAACATTGGGTATAGCCAGGTGAAATGTCTTTTTGAATCTTGTTGACATAACAGTGAAAGACTTAATGTTAAGGTCTGAATGGAACCCATTTGGCTACCAATGAGCATTAATACCTAGAGGCAGGGAGAAGTACTTTAAACCAGCCTTTATTAATTATTATTGCAGCAATCAACTCTAATTTTTCACCTCTCTCTCTCCCCGCGCACGAGCTCCGCCGGATCTTCTAACAACGGTGACGCCGTTATCAATCGAGTGTTGATTGGTCAGTAGGCGGTGCTTTTACACCGGTTGATCTCTAATTCCAGGTTAGGTGTTCAGCATACGTTACCATGGCGATTTAACCCGGTAACAAGTGATCCACCGTGGTGATACACAAAACCCTGGGTTGAACCTGACGTTACCTCGTTAATGTCAAATCTTGCTTCGTAGTATAGGCCTCAGTGTGCGGCTGCCATCAGTTTTGACTGAGAAGTGATTTTTTTCATACTATAAAAATTTGAGAAAAATAAATAAAATAGACATTTATTTTGTGACAGCCTACTTTTTCTTTCTTATCCCTTTAATCATCTTGTGATCCCTACATTTCATCTGATGCAATCATAGACTGTTAATATTAATGGACAGAGCATGTGTGATGTCACCCATTGGTTTGTGGAGATCAGCTATCCGTTGTCGAGTTTGCATTTATGGGCGCAGCCATCCTGGTTGCGAATGTGACGTTTTTAGACAAGAGGGAGGAGTGAGGGAGGAGCCATAGACTGTTGGGCGGTATCTGAGTGTTTTTTTTTTTTTTTTTTTTTTAAGAGTTGGCAACACTGCTTACACTCTTCGTTACCTTACACACGTTCACTGGCAATCTGGATGCTGGAACTTCTGCTGAAAGCTAGCATACATAATTCGAGGTAAGATTTAGCTTCGCTAGGTTTTAAATATATCTTTGTCCCATAGTTATATTACATATAAGGGGAGTCACATTGTAAAGTAAATGTATCTGAAGTTACCATGTAAATTGTCTGTAACATGTTTTACCATAAGTGGCTAGCTAACGTAAATTTTCTGCAAATCGCAAAATGCAAAACGGGGATTGTCAATGCTTATCATTATCTAACGCTAACTATTAGCAAATGTATAACCAAGTTTCTTAGAACGTTTGGTTAACTGTAATAACCATAATGCACCAATGTCTTGCTACTGTTTGCACCATCATTCTATGGTTGGCGCATTTAGCCTTTACATGCTTTTAAGAGCTAACGTTAGCAGAAATAAGCTCATTTAACTAAAGTTACACTAAAGAACAATAGACTGTTGTTGATTCATCTGTATTCTCCCCTGAGAATTAAGTACAGTTACATGCTAGTGTGCATATATATTTAACTATGAGGGGCTCAAATGGAAATTGATGAGTCTCTCGTTCTTTCAGAAATAGGAGTGCAGAGAGCCAAGATGGCATGTGCACCCACCCAATGCCTCAAAAGTAAGTAATAGTAATAGTTACTTTTCTTTTGCTATTTATGGTACAAAATGAAACTTTTAGCAGACTTGTTTTGTACAACTAAGCTGAGGTAATAATGCATTTTCAAATACTTATGTGTAATTAAGAGTGCTGTTCATTTATCCTTTTTTCTCTATAGCCTAAATATGATACTTTGTGTTTTTCCATCCAGCAACAGTCTGGATCATTGGAGACAGCTACGTCCGGCGTGGGGCCGAGAGAGGCATAGACTATGGGGAACAACCTTGACATTGAAGATGTCTACATCTATTAGTTCGGCTGGGGTAGTGTGTGGTGGAAGAGCCTTCTCCCTTTCTTTTTCCAGTCCCTACAAAGAAGAGCAGCCCCGGATGTCCTCCTTTTCACTGTGACAGGAATGACCTGGGAGATGTTAAGGGCGTCAACCTCATTACAGGAATGAAGGAGGACCTGCAGCACCTCCACCTGCACTATCCAGGCATGAAGTTCATCTTCTCTGGCATCACCCAGAGATGCAGGTGGAGGGCTGTTAATAATTGGTCCCGGTTAAAAGTCGAGCTGCTGCGTTCTGGGCTAACTGTAACCGACGAAGGGATGACTGCTCCAATCCAACATACAAAGAGTTACAGTAATCTAAACGGGACGTAATAAATGCATGTATGACTCTTTCAAAGTCTTTGCATAGCAGGTAAGGCTTGACCTTAGCCAAAAGTCTCAGCTGGAAGAAACTGGTTTTAACAACAGAACTAATCTGTTTGTCAAATGTAAAAGCACTGTCAAAAATCACACCCAGATTCTTGGTAAAAGGCCGAATATGGGAACCTAAAGTACCAAGAGCATCTACGCAGGCACTAAAATGTACAGCACGACTAAACACAGCAATTTCATTTTGTCTTATTATCATTGAGACAGAGAAAATTCTGATCCAACCAAATTTTGATATCACTCAAGCAGTTTAACAAAGGCTGGACAGTGTCCTTGTCATTGTTTTTTACAGGCAAATAGATTTGTACATCGTCTGCAAAACAGTGGAAAGAAATGTTATGTTTTTTTAAAATGGACCCTAATGGCAGCATGTACAGAAAAAAGAACATGGGTCCCAAAATGGAACCTTGGGGGACCCCACAAGAAAGAGGGGCAGCAGATGAAGAGCAATTCCCAAGGTGAACAGCAAAACTCCTATCTGCCAAGTAAGATTCAAACCATTTTAGGGCTATGCCCGTAATGCCAACACTTTGTTTGAGTCGGGATAAGAGGATAGAGTGGTTGACAGTGTCAAAGGCAGCAGTCAAATCTAAGAGCACTAAAACAGCAGATTTTCCTGAGTCAACTGCTAAGAGAAGGTTGTTATAGACTCTTAGAAGGGCAGTTTCAGTACTGTGGCGGGGCTTAAAACCAGACTGGAACTTTTCATAAATACTAAGATCATCTAAAAATGATTGTAGTTGGTTAAAAACAACCTTCTCCAAGACTTTAGATAAGAAGGGAAGTTTAGAAATAGGTCTAAAATTAGACAAAACTGAAGGATCTAGATTTTTCTTTTTTAAAAGTGGTTGCACAACAGCATGTTTAAAAGCAGCTGAAACACACCCTGAGCTGAGAGATGCTTTAACCAAGGATAAAATACTGGACCCAACAGTGTTAAAGACGTCTTTGAGTAAGCGGGAAGGGATACTGTCCAGCATGCAGTTTGCAGGACGAAGCTGCTTAACTACGTCCGAGAGAATGTGTAATGTAACTGGCTCAAACTGCTGGAAGACAGCTGGGCATAAAGAAGGAGCAGAGGGGTCACTGGTAAAAGCAAGGGATGAAAAGCTCAGGCCAACAATTTTATCTATGAAGTGTTTCAGGAAGTTTTCACACAACAATGTGGATGGCACAGCACAGTCAGTTTCACAAGGGTTAACAAGAGAGTTGAACACTTTAAAGAGAACCTGAGGCCTCTGGGTGTTATTAGCAACCAGGTGAGATAAAAAATTAGTTTTAGCAGATTTAACTGCTCCCTGGTATTTATGTAAGGTGTCCTTTAAAATGTGAAATGACACTTGAAGTTTGTCCTTTTTCCACTTTCTCTCAGCTGTTGTGCAGGCACGTCTGAGAGAGCGGGTATAGTCATTTAGCCAAGGTTCTGTAAGCGCTTTAGTGTGTTTCTCCTTCAGTGGAGCAACAGAGTCGAGTATCTCAGTACAAGTAGAGTCAAAGAGGTTGGTGAGTTCCTCCACATTAAGATTACAATCTTCAAGATTGTACAGCACTGAGTCTTTAAAGGCAGCAGAAAACTGTGAGGCAGTTAGAGGATTAATTGCACGCACGCTGCGTGTGGGAGTAACAGTCGAAGTGTCCGAGCAGGGGACAACTATAGTAAATACAACGGGCAGATGATCCGACATACAAGTGTCACATATTTCATTAATGGCAACATCTAAGCCATATGACAGTACGAGGTCCAAATTATGTCCTTTTTCGTGTGTCGGGCCAGTGACAGACTGCGTAAGATTAAAAGAGTCAATAAGATTAAGAAAATCCTTAGACATAGGTCTGGATTCGCAGCACACATATATTAAAATCACCAACGATTAAAAAGCGATCATATTTTAACGCAATCCCAGCCACAAAGTCAGCAAAGTCCTGAATAAAATCCTTGTTAAACTTTGGAGGTCGATACACCACCACACATAATACAATACAATACAATACAATACAGTCGCTGGAAGATTTGTCTCAAACAGCTGCAGCTCAAAGCTAGAGCAGCTGTCAAACGGAATCTCCCGACACTGAAAAGAACACTTAAACACAGCGGCTAGTCCTCCACCTCTACCTGTGGTACCTGTGTGCTTTTCTTGTGTGTCTTTATGTACTTGTCAATTTTAATCACCATGAAAACATTTCACCAAAATCCTTTTAGATTAATTTATAAGCATATATTTCATTTTGAAACATTTATGTAGTCAAGTGTTTAGTAGGTAATTGAAAATGCACTAGGTGTGTCACACTGGCAGGGAATAATAGGACCCAAACGCAGAGAGAAGGCACACAGGCAGGCAGAAGGCTTGAGCTCGAGGATTTATTCAACAAAAAAACGGCAACACAGAGACTGGAAAAGCACAGGGAAAAAACTCACAGGGGATAACTTACAGGAGCGAAAGAACGCTGGGAAGATTCCAAACACAAGGGCACAGACAGACAGGGTGAAAACACAAAATAATCTGACAAGACACAAACGGAAACACAGAGGCTAAATACATGAGGTAGGGAGCAAACTAGGAACAGGTGGTCATCAGGTGAAACACATTAGGAGAGACAGAGTAATCAAAAAAGGCAGGAAAACACAGGAAGTAAATTGGACAAGACAGAAAACAAGACTATCAAAATAAAACAGGAAACAGGAAAAACAGAAAACATGAAATCAACTAAACACTGAAACTTGAGACAACACAAAGGGAGAACAGAGAACACAGGAACTAACAAAACATACACAATTCAGAATAAACAACAACAGGAAACAGCAACAGAAATGTCCAAAACCACAACAAGGTGCTGTTTAATCTGTGTAGGGTTATTGTAAATTCATTATAACAAATGTATTATCACAAATTGCAAAGGAAAAATGAACAACTTATTCAACGTAATGATTAAATCAAATGTACCTGATATTTACTGCACTGCCTTTTTTAAAGTATGAAAACTAAAAACCATACAAGGACATGCAATGTCAATAACTAATTCTAACAGTTTAATCCTAAATACATAAAATATATAAATTATATGCCTAATACATACTTCTAAAGTGGTAACTGTTAGGTTTGAATGGTGAACAGAACCCAAATGCAGACAGAACGCCGAGCCAGGAGTGTGAAGTAACAGGGTTTATTTAAAGTACTCAAGTATCTAGTCCAGGTTTCCGAGGGGGAAAAGCAAGTCCAGGTTTCCAGGATGGAGAACAGGTACGGTGGTTTCCGGGAAGGAGTGGGTCCGTCAGAGGAACACAGTAGGCCGGCTAGTGGTGGGGTCCAGTGACGGTGGTTGTCTGGTCCGGTGGATGGCAGAAGTGAAGCGGTACCAGGGGTCAGGTTCCAATGGAAGCTGAGGCACAAGAGAAATGATAAGGACAGGCAAATACACTGCTGGGTACTCGTAGGTTACAGATCTAATTATTGGCAAATTATCAAAGAGGTTTTATCAATATTAATACAGTTATGAATGTGGTTATTAATAACTATCAAATCGACAAACAATCAAAACGGGGCACCACCCTGAAACTTCAGGGGCCAATATTGAACTGTGAAATTGTCTCATTAGTGGTGTTCCCTTAAAATATAAATTAATAAGAGAATAAGATAAAAAATCGTATTCTCTAAAGGAACAAAAAGAAGGGTGAAGTTCGAGCACTACCTGTGTTCAACCACCAATTACTACAATAAGTACACAAATAACCACAGGCGACTGCTAATTAAAGTATAGTAGAATTTATTAACTTCAGAATTATCAATACCCAATCAAAAATCCTTTGATCAATCAAAACCAATATACATTTCTTTTAAGTACAACAAAACAAGCAAATGACATGTAGTGATCGTGTGTGTGTGTGTGTGTGTGTGTGTGTGTGTATAAGGAGGAGAGAGCAAGGAGGAGGGAGGGTTGACGAAACCTGGGGGTTGCTTGGTCACGCCCAGATTAGCCATTAGCTCATTGAAGCTAGGCTATGTGTTAGCTGCACATAAGCTACATCCATGATTTAGCCTCAAGAGGGCGGAAGTGGGCTGCGTTGCAACGCCACATGACTATTGTCAGTTAGCTCCGTTAGCTCTCAGACTAACGTGTGGTTGACACAAAGGCACACACTAAATTACTTCGCTATGTGAGAGAGAGAAAAAGGAGGAAAAACATGATTGATAGAAAGAAAACACTTAAAATCTTGATCTCTGTGGTGGTGAAAATAATCGCTCTCTCCGTTTACTCAAGATTTTAACTAACTCGACGTTACAGCAGAATCTGAGGTTTTGTTTAACGAGAGAGAGGGTTATTTTCCCCGCTCCTTTCTGTGAGCGCACAGCTGACTATTTCAGTAATTAACTTCCCACGGCTGGGAGTAAAAGCTACAGTTCACAGTTTCAACACAACTTCAACAATATCTGGATCAGAGATACATTCACAGCCAAACAGATTAATAAATCAAACGCGCACCAGTAGCGCTTATTAATCAGATCACAATGTCATAACACGATTGCAGCATTAGCAGTTATTACATTAATAAAACACACCCTGTTCTAATCTGCCCAGAACACTATGAAGCCTCTTACTTTGGGTGTGCAGTTCGTTGTTTCTGTCCATAGATTTCCACAGAAAAACAGAACGAGTCCATGTGCTCGTCAGCGGCACGGAGAAATTTGCTGGTCCCCGGGACAGCGGGGAACCCGCCAGAGTCGACTTTGAAGAAACCATGTCCGATTTCCTTCTAGAGAACATGTTGTTCTATCTGCAGCGTTGAAACACGACGTGTGTTTCCAGGATCCAGTAGTGTTCTTGAGAACACCTTTGTCCAGAAGTGGAAGTTTTTAGCACAAGCGCTTGCGTGCTCCCTTCAGCAAAGGGGTTGCAGTGGAAGACAAATGACAAAAGGTGTGTCCAAAGGTTTTATAGGCCCGGACCACATGCTATGTTCAGGGTCCGTTAAGCGAATGGGGATCCAGAGATCTCTGAGAAGGTGTGAACGACACCTTTGTAGTTCTTAGAGTTTTGACCACTTTGGCCACTCCTTCGTGGTCATTCGGCCATTTTGTGATTTTTTTTCCCTTGGGGTGACCTGTGGGAGTTTGCTGACAAGGCTGTGGAATTTACATGTAGGCCGAAACCCTTTGTTTGAAAGACCACATGGTCTCTGAGTCTTTTGTCTCTGAGTAACGGTTGGCCACATGTGTTCTTTTGTACAAGATCAGTTTATGCACATTTGTTTGGATCCAACAACACAAATGACTAAACAGATAGCAAGGTTTGTCATGAGCGAGACGAACTGTGGTCGCCTTGAGTATGATATGACGCAGAGTGGAGGAATGACCCGGTATATGAAGCAGAGGTTGATTGTGGTGGATGAGAGGCAGCTGGAACCCAGACTCCCACACTCTAGACTCCACTCCTGCAATAAGAGACAGACAGAGAGAGGGAGAGAGGAGAGACAGAGAAGCTAATGCGTAATACACAGCATTTGTAAATATAGATTGTAACATGTATGTGACTCATCTTAAAACAGACTAATGTGCTGAAAGAAGGTCTTCAAATAGATTAGCAGACACAACTACAGTAAGTGGAAGAAAGACATCAGTTTAACAGCGTCAGCAACAGTGGTTAATAACTCCTGCAACAGTATGCTTGTTAGGTACATTAACAGTCTGAAATAATGTATTTAGAATTTTTTGAGAAAAGATCTTACACAGTGACGCTCCAATATTGAACCTGGTGCTTTATACAATACATTTGGCTGCAGAACTGAAGATTTTTGAAGATAGAACACTTATGTAACTTTACAATAATATATATATTTTTTCATGTGCAACATTTAATCACAAAAACGGATATTCTGGCCCACTGACATTCTGGCCCGTTGACGCGCTCCAGCGTGGCTTTGTCCGAGGGTGAGGGTGACGGTAATGCCGTGTGGGTGCCGCCGCGGCAGGGATGCTAGGATAACCTGTCCTTCGGGCGCCTCCGGGTAACGTTGCCCAACTCTCGGGCGGGGTACATATATTTCAGTATATTCAAGTAAAAGCAGTCTCCTCACACGCCGTCCCAAAATGATTCTAATCCCATGCGAATAGGGTTTATATGAATTTGCACAACGTTAGCTATATCAGGCTTTGACTTTAAGCTAACATTACCATTACATGCGCATTGATTAGAAATAACACCACATGGTTAAAAACAGATCACTGGCGAGACCGTTGTGCATACCTTGCATACCTTGTGTATAGGACTATAACGTTAAATATATTTATTTTAATCCATTATACGATCTGCATAACGTTATTAGTTAGCCTGCTAGCTTGGTTAGGAAGATGCAATCTAGCGAGCTAACTGATATTAATTGGGATGCCAACGTTGGCTAATGAAAAACAGTATTAAAACAAAACGTAACGTTACTTAACGGAAAAACTAAACTGCCGATTCCTGTGTCTTGTCGTACAACCGAACGCTGAACAAGACATTATTAGGCGACCAAAGTGTCACAGTCACTACGACGAAAGCGTGGTCAACCCCCAAAATGAAGTTTATGCGCCATGGATAAGCTTTGCTAAACCTCTGTCATGATTGACAGGCTGCGAACTGTCAATCACATCATAGCCACGCCCTAAAACACCCCCTGCTTGATCGCCGACTTTAAAATCAACGAGACCATAATTCAAAAAACGCACATCATTCTGTATTGCAGAAGACTTAAAACTAGCGATTGAGAATATAAACTCTTTATTGAAATGTTTACTGAGGTAATAAATCAAGTGAGAAGTGGGTCATTTCGCCATAGACTTAGTAGTATACTATAGAAACCGACCTCCTTTTTGCAACCGCATTGTGTCGCCCCCTGCTGGAATTCAGATAGAATGCAGGTTTAAGGCACTTCCGCATTTGCAGCATTTTAACGAACCGGATGCTCTGTCCACTAATATACAGTCTATGGATGCAATGCACAATGCATTTAAGACCGTTTTATGGGTCTACACTAATTACTTTGTATTTTTTTTATCAAGTTAATCAGTCATGAGCTGTGATAAATGCATGACAAACTTTGGTCTGGTTTAAAGAAACAGATACTTCAGTTTTATTATCTCAACCGTTAACATTTATTGAACTTCAATTTTATTTATAGTATCAAATCATAACAAGAGTTATATCAAGACACTTTACAGATAGAGTAGGTCTAGACGACATTCTATGATTTACAAAGACCCAACAATTCCAGTAATTCCCCCAAGAGCAAGCATTTGGTGTGACAGTGGCGAGGAAAAACTCCCTTTTAGGGAGAAACCTCAAGTAGCAAACTTAGCTTCTATGTTCAAAAGAACAAGGCTTATGTAGCACCGGTATCACACCACTTACTGCGCCACTGGACCAGTTCTAGTTTCTAAGGAGTGGGGAACAAAAAAAAATAATTACACCAGAGACCGTTGCTTTAAATACAAAGGGCCGGCAATTTACTGAATGCAAAACATAAATACCCTGCAGGTTCTTAATATTGAGGTAAGTATAATTAATGAAAAGGTATTTCACTGTCTTTTTGTTCTTTAGTTCACCTAAGTTATTTTAGTCAAACTAATCTAAGTTAAGTTAGACCAGTCTCTTTTTCCTAGGTTGCACCTATTTTAGAATTCCTATTTTTTCTTCCTGAGTTAACTCTTTCTTTTACAGGTAAGAGAATACCTTCAATTACACAATCAAATCAAAGTGGACCACAATCATTTCAAATCACATTCATAAATATGAACTCAATATGAAAATAAAAGTATAACACCTTAAATTCAAGTTCAAGTCCAAATGTGAGTTCAATTATTCAGTTCAATGAAAAGTTTCAGTTCGATTCAGTCCAAATATAATAATTCAGTCAGTTCCCAGTTCAGTTCAAAACCAATTCCTGATACCCCTACCACTCTGGCAGCGAGTCACCATACGCAGAAGATTTCCTCACTGATGCGATGGAGAAGATGAGTCGAAGGTCTGGGTCTGGCTCGCCATCTTGAATCCCGTCTGTGCACGTGCACGCCCGCACACTGCAGACCAATCCTCGCTCCGACCGAGCTTCAAACCGAGAAAAAAACCTGACCTGTGTAACAGGTTATAAGCACAATAAATCTCTTTTTAAATCCTCTAATTACACAAATAAATGTTTCACAGTCTCTGAGTTGTAACGTTACTGCTACAGTGCTTTTTCACCTAAAAAATGGCGCTGGGGCGGTCTCTTTTAACTCACGGCTCCGTTTCCCACAAACTACTGCACACATCTTTCATTTACACAGCATACATTCACTTTTATAACATTCACAGTCTTCATAAACCCAAAATATTAACTGGTAAACAGTTTATGATGAAGCATTTCCTTGTAAACAGCTACGTTTTTAGCGTTAGCTCTCCGCCAGAGAAAAAAAAAGTACAACACGGCAAGAATGCGAGAAAACAACACAAAAGTCACCAACACTGGTGTGGCTTAGTTCTCATAAAGTCCCCGTCAGTTCCCGACCAGGTAAGTTATGTTTTTCAACTGCAAAATCAACTTTTCCACTCTTTTCTCTGCTTATTAACCACCGCTCGTTCTCTCCGATTTCTCCGATTTCTCCTCTGCTCTCTCCCTCAGGTCTCTGCTGCAGCGTCACTGAGGTGCTGCGTCTAGCGTCACTAGTCCCTTAAAGGGGCAGCGACATGAATTTTCTGTCAGCATACTTTTAATTTTAAACATTAAATTATTGTTGTATTAACATTTTTAATTAACTCTGATGAATTAACTTACATTAAATGAATCACTTTTAACTTCCAAACTTATTTATGCAGCTTTTAAACTATTTATTCTTACTTATGTCATATTTTAACATGGGTTACACTTACTTCTCTTGACAATTTCCAATTCCAACCCTCTTTCTTTCACTATTGTGGACTAGAGCTGTCAATCTTCCTCTATAATACCATTCAAATTTCTTTTTTTATATATATTTGAATAATATTTGAATATTTAATGCTCAAATGCAGCCTGTTATTAATATGTACTACCACTACTACTGCCACTTTAAGCATGTGGTTGTTGTTTCACATTCTGTCCACTAGAGGGACTTCCAACATTAGCCTGGCCTTGAAGGGGACCTACGTCACGGTGCATTTCATTTTTGACATGCCGCTCTCTGTTTACTTTAAATTTCTACCACTAGCACATAGCGATAAACACAAATCAACAGAGAACTCTGTAATGAAACATTATCTAAGAAGTGTAGTGAAGCGGCATCATGTTAGAAAGCACAGCCGAAACGATTTGTCATAAACTAAGTAGCAAAAGTGTTAGCCGCAATGCTAACGCCATTTATAATTAAGTCAAACGGTACTGTCACTACTATTTTAGTGATTTATAAGCAACCTATTTCTTGCAGATTGTCACGTTACTGAGAATACAGCTATTAGAAGGTAATATATGAAGTCAAAGCTACTCTGACAGCTCTAGGGCAGATAAAATTAACTTTAGCTGTCTCCATGAAACTCCCAGCTAAGCTCCTATTACTCGCGACGCAGTTAGGAAACTAGAACGAGCTAACTATTGATAACATAAGCAACTTGGCTCGGTGAATGTCGATTTTGAAGTCATTGTAAAACTATTTCCATTCATCTTCTGATTTCCAGCCGCAGCCTGTCACTCCCCCGTACTAACATGACGTGCTCCGTGATGTTAAGACCTCATAATGCCTTGTGTTTCTCACTCCCGCTAACGTATTGTTCATCAGACGTAACATGACAAAAGCGTTTCATTTTCACATGCGGGTAGGCCAAGGTGAGAACAGGGAGATTAGCTAACATTAGCCAACATAATTATAAAAAAATAGCATTCAAATTATAATTTCAGCATTCAAATACTACTGATAATATTCGACTTTCGGAATTCGTTCCAACAGCCCTATTGTGGACATCTTAAACCACACCTGCAGTGGCCTCCGCTTCCTCAGAGTAGCTTTGTGGTTGCATAACAATTCACAGCACTGGACACAGGGACAGCACACAGGAATGTAAACTGGCAGGAATTACTTCAAAATGTGACAGTGGAATGGTGGATGGTTAATAAATTATACTTCCTTTTTAGCCATTTGGCAGTGGACCAAGATATAAACACAACATTGACATACATCACCTTATAAAGGTGTTATACGGAACAAGGAGCAGTGAGTGTTCCATAATAGTAATATTTTAAAACCAAAACAATTAGCTGAAAGACACAAAAATGCTCAACAGTTCTGAAGGGGAATAGCAGATTTGATGATCATTTTCTGTAGATTCATCACTTAGAGTGACACCTTTCACATTACACATGGTCGTTTGAATATTGGTTATTATATTGCAAATTGTACTAAAATCTTGTATGGTATTATTTCAAATTGTGGTTTTTGAAAAGGACTAAACATTTTAACAATCATTTGCAGATTAGTATAGATATAGATAGATAAATATAAAATAAGACATTTAAATTTAGCATTTTGTGTTTTTTTAGGGTCAATTGCGGCATTGGATTTTACAAAATTTCACATTAAAATCAGTGAGAAACTTGCAACTATAAAGCACAACAGCAGATTCATTTTTTGCCCGTTCATTTACATCCCATTGTGCTTTTCTACCTCGTGCTTGACAGATCACTGTATTTGTGTGTGTACATACACAAGCAAATCCATATGCACACACTGACACACACAGTAACAGTGTCTACAGGCTCTTAAGGTGTTAAGAGAATATCAGGGCATCAAAACAGCTTGCTCTGCTTCTTCTCTTTCTGATTTTATCTTCAGACATCCTCTCTCTTGATGGTTCACAAGTTCTCTCATGCCTGTCTGCTCATCTTGTGACCTTTTCAAAGTTATATATACAAAATGAGATTTTTTCCCTTCAGGAATGTACCATTTGAGAGCGATCCCATAACTTAGAAGACACTTTTCAGCGCTGCAAGGATTTTCAAAATGCCCATTGAGACATACTGTGAATGATTTGTTTTTTTTTTCCCCTCCCCATTCTTCTGCCTCACTGTTTTTTCATAGTCATTCCACACTTCAGCTCTCACTCTACATCTAATATTGGGCCAAGATTTCAATTTGTTGTTTGACCTTTTCTCAGCTACATTCTTTGGGAAAGTGCAAATAGCATTGTGCTCTCAGGAGTTTAATTCTGGGCGCTGAGCTTCGCTGAAGAAAAAGTCTATCTCAATTCTTAAAACTAATCCTGTCGATAGTGTCATTGCTTTTGATGCCTTTGAAATATAGCTATATTTACACCTGTAAATATAGCTATATTTATATTTGCCTACACAAAATTACTTTTTGAGCAATCTAATACATACTCCACTGCTGCCTCAACAAGACCTGTAATAGTATTCTGACTGTTTTACATGACCAATGGCATTTTCATTGTGCAAATGCGGATCATAAATAAGCTTGTTAATTTTTTGCCCTGCTGTTTGTGATGACAAATCACCCGCCGTGTAAACATTGTCAACAGATGGCAGAATTACTCAAGCGAGGGTGTGCCTGATACTTCTGGGAGGTGTAATGGCGGGGCTATGTCTGGCAATGGGATGCTAAGTGATGCAGGGCTCCATTCTTCTTCGCTCAGCCTCGGCAAACAGCTTCATACATCATATTGACGCACCTCCTCAGACAGATGTGTGCAGAGGAAAAGACAGAACACATGCTAATATTACCTCAGACGGATCTCGCCAAAACAAAGCGCACAATGGATATTCCATAGTCCCAGAACATGACAGGCCTCAGCAATAATAGTGCCCCCTATGAGTACATGTGTGTGTGTGTGTGTGTGTGTGTGCCTCCCATCGTTGCCTTATGTGCTCAGATTGATCAAATTCCATTCATTTCCTGTGAATAACTGCAATTACCCACTTTTATTATGCAATGGCACTAACACAACCAAAATTTCGACAGGGGTCATGGTTGTTTGTACCAATTTCTTCCCATCCACTCTTACCTTTCCGCCTGTTTAAAAGAAAGACATAAAAAGACAAATGACCTGATCCTCAGACCTTGCAGATATGGCTTTCAACATGAATGGGCTCGTTGTATCTGCTGAGATGCAATTACACTGCTCGTGCTCATTCCTCACCTTGTTTCCCCATCAGCTGAACAGTGATGTTGTGGTAGTTCAGTGTTAGAGGGGAGAAGAGGCAGGCTTCAACACTGTGACACTGTTACAGCTTTGAAATCTAAGTAGTAGTGAATGAGTAATGTCGTTGATGACGAAATTCGGAAATCCTCACCTTGAATGCAATAATTAAATTGGAAGAGAAATTCTCCAGGGAGCACAGATGTGGTCCTTTCTAAAATCTTAGTTTAAACTTTGTTCCTTTTGTTTGAAATTGTAGACATTTGGTTGCATGTATCTGCTATTTTAACAGCATCATAATTAAATCATTTAAATTACATTTTAACCATATTTAACCTAAGCCCCTCACCATTTTTAATTGTCTACCCTAAAGTTCTCAATATATCTGGCATTTATTTTAACATGCTTCAATTCATCAAAAAATTGTGACTTCTGGCTCAGTGGAACTTAAAAACACCCCACTGCACAACAAGTCATCCAAATTAAAAAAACAAAATACATTGTTTGCCTGCCTGAACGACACATAGAAACAGAGCCATATATTAGAGTTTGGCCAACTAGGGAATCGAATGTTCGAATGTTCTGAGCTATCCCATTATGCGATTGGTTCCGAGGTAGTCACATGTTTTTCTTGGACTCCATGTTGGATACCAACATTCTGATTCCCAATAATACATAACTTTGCCTCGGTTACTACTAAGTTATTATTGCTAGCGTGATAATGTTATGGTCCTGTCCTACCGCGATTTACACCTGACCAAAACACACTTTTTACCCGTATGCTGTCGGTCGAATTATCATTGTCTTATCGTGTATGTTGTCAAAAGACTGTGAGTAATTTTGTTAAGAGTTCAGTTGCTATCAAATGAAATCATCAGAGAATCACATAACGTCTTAGGCTACGATATGGGAAGGGTTTATCAATTTCTGTTAATATTAATAATAATAATAATAATAATAATAATAATAATAGCCTAAAAGGCAGTACAATACAATGCAGCACTAGTTACAGTTACAATTTTTGCCATTGAATAACCTGTCCTCGGTGATGGATGAACTACGAAAGGTTACGTCAGGACTCGGGAGACTGAAGAGAAAAAGAAAGGTAAACACTGGTCAGAGATTTATTAGGCAACGTGGTCACTCACTACAATGGGCATTTTTTTAGAGGCCCTTTTTACGATATAGAAGGTAAATATACACTGGAATATTTCCGTAAGGGCCTTTTACATATTGACAAACGTTGATAATAACATGTATATGCCTGTTTATGGTGAAAATAAGCGATTTATTTCAAGATATCATATTCGCTCCATAGGGTTACACTGACGTTGGTATCCAATATGGCGATCATGATTTGAGTTGGTCAAACTCTCTGTATATGTGGCTCTGATAGAAACGAGAAGCTTTTTCTGATCTGACACATCTATCAGCAGGAAGACATAATTTGTCTGTGCCTTCTAAAACTGTTACAAATCACTGTTTAATGTTTTATGGGGACATTCTAAAACGCTTAACGTGAAAAAGCTTAACGTGGTTTAATGTACCTAAACAACGATCAATCATCACCAAATTTCTCATGGCCATATCTTGTCATGAACACTTAAGTTTGTCAAAAAAACTAAACCGAAATCCACCGATTATAGAAGTTATCTCACATTAACGTTTTCTGCTTCATTAGAGCCTATTGTAAGGAAAAAGCTTAACGTGGTTTAATGTACCTAAACAACGATCAATCATCACCAAATTTCTCTCTCATATTGCTCCTCATAACCACTGAAAACTGTCAAAAAATCTAACCCAAAGTCCTTTTATTATGGACGTTAGCTGACATTAAGCGTTTCTGCTTCATTAAGGGGGAAAAGCTTAACGTGAAAAAGCTTAACGTGGTTTAATGTACCTAAACAGCGATCAATTATCACCAAAATTCTCTCTCATATTGCTCCTCATAACCACTGAAAACTGTCAAAAAATCTAACACAAAGTAACCGTGGTAAAGTTGGTTTTATATTGAACACTGGATATTCGACACATTCGAAAAATCTATTATGGGGCTTGCCATTTTGACCTATTCATGTCAAAATACTTCTGATGAACTCAGCTAACCCCCCTACACATAACACAAAGCTTCCTTTAAAAAAAAAAAGATCCTTTGATTTTTCAAATATTTTTTAATATTAAAAAATGCTATAAATCTATTATGCGGCCTGACCTTTTGACCTATTCATGTCAAACCACTTTTAGTGAACTCAGCTAACTTCCCTACACATTGCACAAAGCTTATTTTCTTTTTGGAATTTTTATTAGACAAAAATTGCGCAAATTACGCACAAACTAATTTGTGTAGGTAACTATGAAAACACCAACTTTGACATATCTCAACCTAAATAAATGCTACCAACACAAAACTTTAGATCCTAGTTTGCCATGACCCTCTAGGGGGCCCCCACACATTTTCTGAAGATCGGCCATTAAGGGGCGCCGTAGCCAACGTAGACCATTTTCGGCCCTTCTACTCAATCAATGTTAATGGAATATTTGCAACGGCAATGTACCACAGACCTTGCGGCTCACACATGTCGATATTTACTGACGTTTGCCTCCTCACCGTTAAGCTTTGGGTCCCACTTTTGGGTCATAACTGCTTGCAGTTCTAGTTATTTATTGTTTTTCACACAGTGTACATTGAAACCATTCTTCTGGAACATCTACCATTCCGGTTGCTGGAGTACAGAGATCTTGGAACCATCTTCTGCATGAGTCAAATTGGGTCTACAATGATAAAATAAAATAATAAAAATAATAAAAAAATATTTAAAAAAATCAAAGGATGGTTTTTTGAGAAAAGAAGCTTTGTGCAATGTGTAGGGAAGTTAGCTGAGTTCACTAAAAGTGGTTTGACATGAATAGGTCAAAAGGTCAGGCTGCATAATAGATTTATAGCATTTTTTAATATTAAAAAATATTTGAAAAATCAAAGGATCTTTTATTAAAAAAAAAAAGAAGCTTTGTGTTATGTGTAGGGGGGTTAGCTGAGTTCATCAGAAGTATTTTGACATGAATAGGTCAAAATGGCAAGCCGCATAATAGATTTTTCGAATGTGTCGAATATCCAATGTCCAATATAAAACCAACTTTACCACGGTTACTTTGGGTTAGATTTTTTGACAGTTTTCAGTGGTTATGAGGAGCAATATGAGAGAGAATTTTGGTGATAATTGATCGCTGTTTAGGTACATTAAACCACGTTAAGCTTTTTCACGTTAAGCTTTTCCCCCTTAATGAAGCAGAAACGCTTAATGTCAGCTAACGTCCATAATAAAAGGACTTTGGGTTAGATTTTTTGACAGCCTTCAGTGGTCATGAGGGGCAATATGAGAGAGAAATTTGGTGATAATTGATCGCTGTTTAGGTACATTAAACTACGTTAAGCTTTTTCCTTACAATATCCCTTAATGAAGCAGAAACGCTTAATGTCAGCTAACATCCATAATAATAGGACTTTCGGTTAGATTTTTTGACAGTTTTCAGTGCTTATGAGGAGCAATATGCTAGAGAAATTTAGTGATGATTGATTGTTGTTTAGGTACATTAAACCACGTTAAGCTTTTTCCTTACAATAGGCTCTAATGAAGCAGAAGCACTTAATGTTAGATAACGTCCTTAAAAATCGGACTTTGGGTTAGATATTTTGACAGTTTTCAATGGTTATGAGGAGCAATATGAGAGAGAATTAAGCTTTTTCCTTACAATAGGCTCTAATGACGCAGAAAACGTTAATGTGAGATAACTTCTATAATCGTTGGATTTCGGTTTAGTTTTTTTGACAAGCTTAAGTGTTCATGACAAGATATGGCCATGATAAATTTGGTGATGATTGATCGTTGTTTAGGTACATTAAACCACGTTAAGGTTTTTCACGTTAAGCGTTTTAGAATGTCCCTGTTTTATGATGTGACAACGCTAGCGGTGTAACAGACCATAGATGGTCCGTACGGATCAACACTCACTCACACTCATTTTACTGTCGCTGTTCCTTAAAGTAGGCTGATAAATCTCTATGGAGAGTTGCCGTGAAAAGATACAGGCAATGCAATTTTCTGTTCACAGGAACGGGCATGTTAAAAGCAGTTGATAAAGACTGGAAGAACTTCAAAAGCCGTGATGCCAGATACAGAGCTCCATTGTATCAGCGGCAGTTGGTAGTTAAGTTACCCAAGAATACGGGGCTTTGAGCCAGGTACAGGGTAATGCGAGCTGGCGGTCGTTTCGGTGGACATTACAGTTAAGTTTAGGCTACAAAAAGTGAGCGTTATGCCACAACGACCGTTAAGTTAAGTCACCAAAACGACTAGTCAAGTTTAGGAAAAATATTGTGCTTTGGATTAAAACACTCCAGAGGAACACGCATTTCTGGGGTGAAAGTCCTTTTTTGTGCTGATCCGAAAATGTATCCGATCCGTGACTCAAAACTGTAATCCAAATCCAAACGGTGAGTTTTGTGATCTTAGCTGCTCCCTATAGTTAGGCCTTGCATAGTAGCTCTGCCACCATCAGTGAATAGGTAAATTAGAGGCGTTTTACCATTCATTTAATAACTAGTGCTGTCAATCGATTATTAATTTCAATCTCAAATTAATCACACATTTTTTATCTGTTCTAAAAGGGATATTTTTAAGTTTTTAATGCTAATATCATCATGGGAGCGGATAAATGCTTGCTTTATGCAAATGTTTATTATTTTTGCAACAATCAAAAACAAATACAAATAGTGTCTAGAACATTCTTCAGAATAACCTCAAAGGTACTGTATATGCTCAAAAAATATGCTGGAAGCATAATATGGCAAACTTAAGCCCATCAAGCAACAACAGATGGACATATTGACCTGAATGTAACATTACTTGGTAATACTAACACACTGTAGTGTTCCACTTTACACTTGTAAAGGTTTACTAAACATCCCATTTTCTTTAAACAGCTTAACACAAAACAATGGACCTTGTGCTTTACAGCAACAGAAACGTGGTATTATAGGAGATGGGTCAATCCTAAGCGGGATGGATAAGCACATAAGACGTTGGGTCAAAACTAGTTACATGTTGTAAATTGTGTGTTTTGTATAACGTTACAAATTGTTAATCATAAATCAGACACATTGTATAAGTACATTGGTTCCTAAATTCCCAAACTACCAAGTAGCCCGAGCCCCAAATCACAGTACAAAAAATGTGTGGCGTTAAAAGGAATTTGCACTAACGTATTATTGTGTTAATTTTGAAAGCCAAAATTAAAATTGTAAAATTAGTATATGATTATAGCATTATTCTGATTGTGTACTGTATAACTCTAACTATAAGAAGACCCTGATTATAAGATGACTTCCCTTTTTGCAACTCGTTTTGGATAAATACGTTTTGAAAATAATGTAGGCAGATATATTATATTTAACATCTTTTAAATGAGCCCTATTGTCACATAAAAAATACAGTAAACTAATAAAAAAATTCATTCATTCATTAGACTTAGACCACAGTGCAGTGGTAGCAACCTCTGCCACAGTATCTTTTTTGATACGATCACTAGGGCTACATTTTTTTAAAATTCTGCACATTGTTGCTTTGAAATAATGTTAAAATTGAACATTCTATTTAAATTTGACACAGTACAGACATGTGCAAATGTTTCACACTATCTGACTTGCTTAAGCCGCCTACACATGATCTGCGAGGTAGGGCGCAGAGCAGAGAGGCAGGAACCTTCTTGGTTTCATGGTTGCGCCTTGAAAGGTCAGCGGCAAATAGGTCAAAGTTGAAATAATTTGAGCTTTGAGCGCGAGACACTAAGGGTAGCGCTGCGCCTAGTTGGGGCGGCGCTGCTCTCCCCATAGGAAAACAACGGAATGACCAGCACAAAGCAGTTTTAGCACGGATCATGTGTAGGCGGCTTTACCATTATCACATTCATTAACAAACTGTATAGTCTACTGTATGTAAATGTATGCTTAGGGTACATTATAGGGGTGCGGACGTGGATGATTCTGCATCGATGCAGTGAAAGACAATCATCGATTAATGCCTATAGATGTTACTTGGTGATTTTCTGTTTGCTGCTTTTTTTGTTTTTGCCTTTTGTCTGCTGTGTCCAGACTCATCACATTCCGGAAGTGTATTTCCGATGGTTCCGTAAATCCATCCATGCTGTTTTGAGTGAGATACGGTTTCTGAATGTGTCCTGCCTTCAGTCGAGCGAGCTGGCTAACCGCAACCGTTAGCTCGTAGCATTAGAGTTAGCATGCTAACGCTAGCATGCTACCTCGTTCTCAATAGCAAAGCACTGCTACAACACACACCAGTTCACCATAATCTCCAAAAGAACTACTTCCATGTGCGCCCTCATTTAGAAGTCTCCCAGCTAATCCTGCCTTGTAACTGACTGAAGCCTTTCTTTTACTGTCTATGGAGCTAGCTAGCTGACATGATCTACATCTCAGCTACTGCACATGTGCAATCAAAGATAGTACAGAAGAAGTAGAAGAAAAGAGGTCTCACTCTGTAGCTAAAACAGAGACTAGCTGAAAAGAGGCTCTGCAGCAGTGAGAGAGAGCGTGCAGTACAACAAAAAGATGGTGTTTTTTGAAAATTAAACCATGTAAACCTATTCTGGTACAACCTTAAAATACAATTATGAACCTGAAAATGAGCATAATATGGGCACTTTAAATTCGAGGAGATGGCGCATCATGATGCATCGTGATGCATCGGGATATCGAATTGTATGGAATCGTTGACAGGATAACCGTAATCAAATGGAATGGTGAGACCAGTGAAGATTCACAACCCTAGTACATTAGTTTAGACTAGATTGCTTCTGTCCAAAGCTTTATATCCACATGCAGTGCAGATACAGTTTTTTTGTTTCTACCCATATAATCCCATCTGGTGACGAAGGTATAAGCAGCAAACACATCCCTTATACCCTTCTTTTTTTTAATTAGGGCCCGAGCGCCGACAGTGGCAAAGGCCCTATTGAAACTGAAGGAATCTTCTTCTTTCTTTTCCCGGCAATCAACTTTTTGAGGGGCTTAACGTACTCAAAAACTCAGAAAAATGCTTTAGCCACGCCCCTTTTTATAACTAATGACCCGTTTGATTTAGACGATTGTGTGAGGCATCATTGAACTCAGCAGAGAGTTCCTTTTTCATTGGTGATGGTTTGCGATGTCCGACGGTCGCACAGATACACGTGCGCGTGGAGTGGCATCCGCCAGTAACCCCAACGCACAAGGAGGTGCGAGGGCCCGTCCAACGCTGCTTGCAGCTTTAATTCTCCTTAAACTCAATAACCAGATATTCACCGGTCAGATACAGTTGGTTTCAATGCAGCAAAGAATCAAAGGCGATTCTAACATCTCGAGCAGCAATGCTAAACAAAGCTTTGATACGAAACGAAGTGAAGGCAGGAGGTGGAGCACTGACACACACAGCCAGTGACTGAGCATTATATCACCATACTATGCTAATCCTTTCAGCAACGCAGCTGGAGTCCAATTTAGGAGGAGAGATAAAGCTCAGTTTTCAGGTTCAGGTTATTTTAAGACATAAGAGGACTCATTTTCAAAGGAACGATAGAATCCGAGGAATAGGTTGGGTCCTGAATAGAAAGATAATTAGGTATTCTCTGCAACAGTAATTATTCTTGTTTTTGACACCAGTAGAAGTGAGGGCTTGTCTTGCTTTGCTTCAGTCTACTTGTATCTCTTCTCATCTTGTTCATGCGAACATTTGATTTTCTGTCTTTTCTAGTGGAGCCTTGCCACATTTTATTATTTCATTCTGTAAAAACTGGTAAACACCAGTGCATGAATGATGATCAAATATCTGCAGAAGAGCTGCTGCATCATCACCTCAGTCATCTGCACATAGCATCAGATTATCAGGAATCGTACACTCAGGGAGAAAACTGTTAAAAACACAAGGGGTAAATAAAATCTCTGAGAATGCTTTCAGACACCAGGTATAATACAGATCAGTAACAATCACAAAGGTTCTTCCTATGATTTAGCTCATTCGTCTCTCTGATTCGTCTTCAAAGGTAATGATAAAAGGTCTAGATGAAGGATGTCATAAGCAGAAAGCAATTTTAAAGTTAGCTCTCCAGAGAACTTCAAAATACTAGTCTGAGCCTGCTAGAGTAACCTATCAAATCTGTGCGGATGACTGTAAATTGAAGCCATTACTTGAGTCCCAGTCCCAGTTTGAATATTGTCACCGTCGAGCAGAAACCTCGCATCTCCATATTTAGCCATTTCAATTATTTTGGATAAATAAATGCAATTGGTGACCGTTTACATCTGTCTGTGGGTTTAACAAATATTTAAACAGGGACGAGGTGTTTTGTTTGACTCTGTTTCAGGTATAGCTCAATCAAACGTTTTCAAATTAGCCTTTTTTCATTTCCTGAAAAACAACAAAGCTTTTCACCTGACAGCGACGATATGTAGCAGTAAATATAGATTGTGCAGCACATAGGAAAAAGAACACTATACGAGCAGTATATGCAGTGCTTGTAGCATCCCACTCATGTTGTTTAATAGGTTTTACTGTATTAAAGGAGATCAGATTTTAAACATCAATTTTACTTTAGCAGTCATGAGTACTACCACTCATTCTGTGAAAACAGTTGTATAATATATTCTACAGACACACAGCTCACATAGGGTAATGCACTCACAAATGCACGACTCGTTCTCTGGCCAAACAGTTAATTTACAAACTGTATCAGAAAACACAGCCGGAAGTACCAAAACTCAGACGCAGGGATCCAAAACCAGCGAGACAAACAATAATGCGCATAGTCAGTGGTCACATCACAGAAGTAAACCCAGAAGCTTAGAAACCTTGTTGGCGGATGCGGCACTGAGCAACTCTCATAGGAATGAACGGGGCTCCGCCATTAACGTTGCATCCAGTTCTTATAACACATCCATGGACGTTAACTTATGAGTGGAGGGTAGACATGACACTGTGGCTCTAGAGAAGCTTTGTCAAGTCTGAGAGAAAATAACCCCTGATGATGTCAAAGTGATATCATTAACCATTTCAGCTTTGTCATGAGATTCCAAATTTCTAACTAAAAGCCTACATTATAAATCTGTTACAAGGCTAAAGAAAGACTTTATTTTGATTGCTTCGATTTAGACCATTCATTTTAGATGCTGCTAACATGGTTCAAGGGATGGCAATGTTGGTCTAATTGATGGATCGATATTAAATGGATTGACCAGAGTTTTTTTTTTATAGACATTCATAGTCTCTTGAGCATGATCCCCTAACTTATTCTATAGGTTGTGCGAACATGAAATCTCTTTTTAGCTTAGTTGCTTAATGACAGTGTAACCAATGAGCCACCTGCACTCACTAGCACACACACACACACACACACACACACACACACACACACACACACACACACACACACACCGTGCAACTGAAAAAAATAAACAATGTCCTTCAGAATAAAAAAACAAAACGGGGCGCTCTGGTAGTTCACCTGGTTGAGCATGCGCCCCATGTACAAAGGCTCAGTCCTTACCATAGTGGCCCGGGTTCGATTCCGACCTACGGCCCTTTTCTGCATGTAATCCCCTTCTCTTACCCCCTTTCCTGTCTTCAGCTCTTCCTATCCAATAAAGGCCAAAAAGTCCAAAGAATAATCTTTAAAAAAAAAGAATAAAAAAGCAAAGGGTTAGCATAGAGACCAAAAACAAATAGGTGCCTGCTTGTGCAGTATTAGTTTGTACCCACAAGTCCAATCACCTGAGAATGGGCAAGGGATGGCAGTCAAAGGCTGTGAGTGGATTTCAAGCAGGACTGGTTTTAACATGACATTTTTTTTCCTTTTTTATTTGCTTCTTTATTTATGTCTACAAATCAAATGTAATACAGGGCTACATAGTGTGTGTGTGTGTGTGTGTGTGTGTGTGTGTGTGTGTGTGTGTGTGGTCGTGCAAATGAACACACATGGTGGGTAGGCATTAGCCATGTTTACAAGCCTCAATACATCTGAAGGGCGAACAGACACAATGATTGTAAATGAACAGCAAAATGCTTTAGTAGCTTTCCGCCAATCATGCCCTTTCTGCCGAGATGTTGGGGTCTTTGCTGTTTGAATACCTTTTACATACAAGATGAAATAAAAAATCCACTGAGTCACCATGGTTCTGAGTGATTTCTTCCTTTTTATTTCACATCTGGGGCAGAGTACAGGACACTTCCCAGTGGCGTGGCTGCCACCGCCCCCTGGGATCCCTGCACATACAGATGGAGGCCTTGCTGAGAATTTTTAATGTGTTCCTGAGTTTGTTCATGCCCTTTTCTTTATTTCCACTGAGACCTTAGCATTCTTCTTTTATATAACTAAATGTATTTGCTGTAGAGAAAGAAAACTGTCTGAACTATGCTGAAGACAGAAAAAAAACATAAATTAATAAGATTATAAATGACACAAAATGCAGCCCTAATTGTTGTTCAGTAGATACCAAACCCTTTTCAAGTTTTGTCCATTAAGTTGACAATGAACAGTCACCTGCTGGATTCTCCAACAACTGATGAGAATACAAATGAGCAGTTACAATATGTTTTGAATATGTACCATTTTGCACATAATACTAATTGCAAAGCACCACTGATGTCAGTGCCTCAGGCAATCGTGTGGGGACATGACACCAGCTTGTTTTCAGCACTTCTCATCACAGTTTAAGTATGTAGAACAGAATGAATAAGAGGCGTATGAAGAAGAGAAAATAGCCTGTTGTCTCACGCTGCCATTGTAAACACATCTTTATTGGGCAGATTACATTATTTTTCTCTGCACGGGGAGGTGATCCGCTTATTGTGCATGTCAGGAGGGGGCTGGAGTTGGAGTTTGTTTAGTAGCCATATCATCATCACTTTTCACTGTGGCCCTTACATCTGAGCATCTGAAAGTGACATCTCGTACTGCATGAGAGTGAAGCGAAATGACACAATACACACAAAATATTTTTTTTTAAATAATTACCCCACCAGAAGGCTGTGGTGATTTTAGGCAACTTTTTTTTCACAACCCAAAAGGAAAACTGCGTCTTCAAACTGTGCAGTCGAGACCACAGAGTGGGTATGCAATTCATTTCATTTTCAACTGGCAATGAAAATATATTCTAATTAAATCTTTTTGCGAGTAACTCATGACTGGTGTTTGACATTTTAAAATAAACAATTTCAATTTAAACCAATTCAATGTTAGAAATGCACGGTCCATGTACATTTAAGGTTCTCCTCCTCAGACATTGGACGTCTTGTCACTAAAGCACCAGGCTGAATCCTGTGGGGGACAGAGTGGTCAGTGCTGCTCAAGGGGGTAAGCGAGCGTCCACAAAGCGTAGCTCCTGTGGAGCCAATTTGTTGCTATCAAGCCATCACCCGCCATTAGCATCCCATTGACTGCCATTCATTTTGGCGCCACTTTTCTTTTCATTTAAAGACTCTATTTGTCCATTGTTTATTTCTAAAGAAACACGACAATGTATAAAAGGCTCCATTACCTTGTATCTCACGTTATGGCTCCGTAGCAGCCGTTTTTGTAAAAATAGGCTAACGATTGTGTCATAACCACGCGACTTACTGTCGCATAGTAGAGGAATTACCGTATAGTACAGGAGAAGTGCACAGGCAGTTTCGACTTACATTAGCTGTTTAAGTTTAATTACTAATGTTAACTAGCATTTTAGTTAGCAATAATTAGCCTGTGCCTATGTTATCTCCTTACATATACCTACGCTCTCCGTGAGATTTCTCTTGGCACAGCTACCAGAGGACTTCCAACTTTCAGACAGGTTGCTCACGTCACATCTACGTCGGCAAGCTCAGTTGGAGGCTGCGCAGTAACGCTCAGCCATCACCAGAAAAGTGCTTCTATACTTCACTGGTCTCCATAAAAAACAACGGCGTCACTTTGTCCACTTCTTTAACTGTCTATGGTGCTGCTGCTCCTGTGCTCTGCAATGTTCTTCCTGCCTCCATTTCGGTTTTTAAATCTAGACTTAAGGTTAATCTTTTAGCCAAACTTATTCATTAACAAGGAATTAATGATTACTATTATTATTGTTGTTGTTGTTGTTAGAAACATGGCTGCTTTTTCCAGGCTATGGCTAACAGCTGAATGTGATTTATGTAGATTTTTTACTAAGGAGGTGGAAGATATAATGCATTTAATTTGGTATTTCCCAGTTGTTGCATGTTTTTGGCAGCAGGTGGCAGACTGGCTAGCTAAACAAGGCATATTTTTACAGTTATCACCATTAATATAATGTAGGGTTTTCACAATTTGATATAAACAAATGGGAGACTATAGACAACAAAGTCATGGGATTCTGAGTTGTGATTTTCTTTCATTTTAGAGTATGGTTAGCTGACTCTTCTTTGTTATATACTTTATTTCCTGCCATGAATTACTTAATTTAAATTTGGGTAAATTTGATTTCTTGTGTAAATATTAAGATTTTGTATATTTGTGTATGCATTTCTGTTTCTATGTGTGTTATGTTTATAAAAAACAAGACCCCCGATCCCCACTAACATTCTATCCTAATAAACTTAATATACTCTGTAAATCCCTTAACATGTTTGCACATATTGCATTACTCCATACAGCCTTTTCTTCCTAATGTTAAACAGTTGTTTAACATTAGGAAGAAAAGTATATATATACAAATATAACTATATGTCCATATTTGTTTCTGTATTGTTTGTTTATTTCATATTATTGTTTAATATGTTTATGTATGCACCAACAAGGCACATTCCCTGTATTACTTACCTATATTTAGGCCAATTTTATTATTGTGCAGTTATGGAAGATCAGAAACACAAGTTCCAAAAATGTGTATCCAAATGTTATAAGGGACAGCCAACATTTTGTCAACCTGTTTTCATTCCTAGCCCATCTAATAGAGATTCCGTGTTGGAGTATGAGGCTTTTAAAAAAGGGAAAAGATGCCCTGTATTAATGCTTATACGGTGAACATATTAATGCTTATACGGTGAACAGTATGATGTTCTCCAGTCAGACCACATACTTTGACAGCACCTCTCGTGGTAAACTTAAAGCTGTTTTCACAAATTGGTCTTTTGACAAACGGGAAAAACAAGCACAATAACACTCGTATCATTATAGTTTATTGCCTTACACAAAATATAAGAACTCAAATTTCAGTTCAACTTTAATTACTGATTGAATTGTTATCCAGAGGCGTTGTTACAGAAACTTTTTAACTTGCAGATCCTATCTTAGGACTTGATTTAGGGAAAAAGCCATTTTAACAATTCCTAAGTCAAGTGTATGACACAAGCATAACTTTGCAAAATAAAACTCCCCTAACTTTAGAATAACAGTTAAAATGTCCAAACTTGTGTAAGTTAGTTCCGGTGGCATGGACAGACAAACGTTGGGGGTCCGGGCCAGCCCACTGGACAACTCAGACTAGCTCAATGTAATGGATATTACACGCAGGCACAGTATTGCCAACTTGGCAACTTTCTTGCAGGACGTAGAAACTTTTCAGACCCTTTTGCGACTTGCTGCTCAGAGTAATCTCAGCCAGCGGCTCTTTTGGCAGCAGCACATTGTCTCTCCCTCCATCTCCTCTCTCACTGTGCACACAGCAGGCAAGAGTAAGTTACTATGGTAACAGGCAGTGGTGTCGCCAGATCATTTTGTCAGTGCTTAACCCTGAACGTTTTGAGTGCTTAAAAAAAGCATAAAAATAGAGCTTGTTTATCAAAAGTCCCATGAAGGATCCCCCAGACCCTCCTACAGATGTCCGTGCTAAGCCTGTTTATGTCATGTTTACTTGTATCACTCTGCTGGTCTAAAATCGCTTTCACATCTTGGCAGCGTTCCAGAAAAAAATTCAACTGAACTACTGTCAATGACTGAAAATTCAGCCCTGGAAATGGAATACAGCATATGACTTTGCGTGACGCGCATACTACCTATGGAGAGAGAGGATATGCCTATAATTGTATAATCAGCCTGATTAATATCATGTGATGGCCTATTATGTTTACTTGCTCATTGAAATTAATGCCCGCTGCTGGGTCTGGCGTTAGCTAACTTGTTTAATTTGTATGGCTGCTCTTTTATTGCTTTAACACAAACAATGAAATACACAACAGGCAGATCTTTTTCGATGAGAGGCTTATGGCCAACCCTAACGATATGATGCTGTTTAATGACAAAACGCTCATCGTAGATACAGGCTACCCCGGGCCATGATCCTGCTGCAATAATGGTGCAGAGTCGCCGAGAGCACAGATGCAGAAACGCTGACCTATCAGAGCAGACTGGGCTTTTTTGGGAGGGAGCTTAAAGAGACAGGTGCTAAAATTGAGCGTTTCAGACAGAGGGGGAATAAAGGTATATTCAGACAGTACAACCAGGTCTCACGGCAGTTCGTGAAATGGTCACGTTATTTTGATCTATTGATACGTGTACAGGGAAACGATTTTCTACTTTATTTCGTGGTGGTCACCACGAAATTGGAACGTTACCATTTCACGAACTGCCATGCGACCGGGCTGCAGCTGGGCTGCTCTGCTCTGGGGGAGATGGTGACAACACGATCCGCGGTCTCTGGGGGACGCAACAACGGGGAAATTAAACGCCACACGCCGGCGACAACTGCCATGACACTGGCCTGCTCTGGGGCATGCAAAAACGGCGACGCCACACGCGGTAGACGGTGACAACAATGGCCGGCGGGACACAATCCGCGGTCTCTGGGGGACGCAACAACGGGGAAATTAAACGCTGCACGCCGGCGACAACAACGGGGGACGCGCTACAACAACGGGACGGTTGTGGTTAGGAAAAGAGAGACAGGGAAAGGTTGTGGTTAGGAGAACAAGAATGCGGAAAGGAACTACCACGCGTGGGGTGCGATCCCCGGTCTCCGGTGTGAAAGTCCTGTGTTTTTTGACCCATCCACCACCCCAACCAACCTCCTTATGCGGATTTTCGGCTTTATAATACTACTCGCTACCATAATCGTGCTGTTATCACGTAATATGCTTACCATTCAAATACATTAGTTTAAAATTCGTGCTCACCAACACGATAAAAACCAGAAAAACGTGTCCCTGTACACGTATCAATAGATTAAATAACGTCACCATTTCACAAACTGCCATGAGACTGGGCTGGACAGTATGACAAAACATTTTTAACATAAAAGCGTGAAAACATGTTCTTTTAGAAATCCAAAACACAAGTATGAACCTTAAAATGAGCATATGGGAGGACCTTTAAGACTTAAGATGGGAAGTTTCTGAAGTACGACCCCAGGTCTCTGATATTTTATTGTTTGTTCTGTGTTATCTCCTGGTGCTCTCGGTCCCATGAACCTTCTCTCAGATGTGCAGTCTAAGCAAAAATGACTGACCGTCGCTTGAACCAAAGCCAAGATCAGGAATTATCCATCCTCCAGCCACCCTTCATGCTCCCTCAGACCATCACTATGCTGCCGGACTGCTGCTGCTGCTGCTGCTGGCGGGACACATCATCTTTTCAACACTTTTCAAGTGTCTGGACTGACCTGAATAAACAGTGCTGGTGATGGACAGCGATAACGTTTCTAAACACAGTAGTGTAATTTCTACCAGATTCTATGTTCACAGAAATTACATTTGCATCAGTTTCCACAGTGACGCAGTGATGTATTTACCCGCAGATGATGCTTCTGACCCCAGCAGTGACCCAGAGTGATAACCTTTCTACTCATCTTTTTATTGTACTTTTCCTGTGTTTGGACACTGGCTACCTATATTTAGTTTTTGTTCATTGATTTAATTTACTAGAAGCTCAATTATTAAGTGAGTGTTGAAGTTACACCATTGCTTATTGAATTAGAGTCCTGAAACAAATAGACACGGGGCGCCCTGGTAGCTCACCTGGCAGAGCGTGTGCCCCCATGCTCAATCCTTACTGCAGTGGCCGGGTTCGAGTTCGACCCGCAGCCCTTTGCTGCATGTCATCTCCCCTCTCTCTCCCCCTTTCCTATCTTCAGCTGTCCTATCAAATAAAGGCCAAAAAAGCCTAACATAATCTAAAAAAACAACAACTAATAGACGTGACACAGAGCAACAAAGGAATAAATTGTGGTTGCAGTTTATTGTATTTGGAAGTTTGTTTACTGTGGGTGGCCATGCTTAAGGGCCATCCACGACACAACAATAACAACAACAACAACAGTGGCAAACAATGTCGTTGGGATCACTTCCAGAGCGGTTTGAGAGGCGATAGAAACACTGACAGCCAATCAAAATTCATCTAAATTTACAACATGACATGGTAGATGACACTGTGGCGAGATTGTATATGTTCCACACAGCTGGTTCAGTTTTTTAAACATTGAAGCATATCAACATGTTCTAGTAGAAGCGGTATATAATAGTTCTCCTATAATAATTTTTGATTAACATTAGTTGTTGTAACGTTAGCCCTATTGCTAAATCATAGCAACACAGATACACAATTAACCTCTTACCGTTAAACCAGTTCCACAGCTGAATGAATGAGATGAATAAACAAGAGGAATATCAGGTAGAACAAAAGAAAGTCTTTCGAGTTTTAATCACTAAAATACATCCATGCTACAAACATAACAAGACACAAATATCTCATAAGTCTATATGAGTCTATATAAGTCTATAAGTTAGTTGCTGTTCTTCACTTCCTGTGGAGTCAACGATCAGAAATACGGACAGCGCCACTCTGCAATTGTAATCCATTTTGTGGTTAGTGGTAGACTAGAAATCTAGACGCACCCTAGCGGCAACAAATGTAATTTGCAGCCAGGGTCAGTCTAGCAGCTCTCCGTTGGCTTTTGAGCTGGAAAAACCAAACTCTAGTCAGGCCAATCACATCACGTATAGAGTTGGTGGGCGGGCTTAACATAATGATGGCAGAGTTGCGACAGTTTCGCGATGACTGCTGCTGCTGGCTGGCGAACAGCGGTCTTTGGAATTGGCTTTGGCCACGACTCTGGAAGACTTGGAGTTAAGCTTTTCTTTGAGAAAAGAACAAAGAATGGCACTGAAGTCATTCTTAAAAAAGGAAGATGTGTTCGGAGTTTTGCCGGCAAAGGTTTAATCTATCAGCTAGCGTTGCTCTACTTGGTTGTAGCGCTATCCTATTGCGCGCAGAGGTAATTTGAAAGACAACCGTTTATCCCGGCCCTCGGATTGAGCCCTGTCAATGGTGTGTTCCCAAACCCAACATCTGGATGTGGGTCTAGCTTGTCAGGATAGGTCCTTAAATCCTAAACTCCTGTCAACCATGATGTCAAGAGGATTCAAGAATTCTGCTGCTACCTACCATCTACAGTCATCAAGTGCAAAGTACATTTAATCCCCTAACCTACCGTTGCCACAGTAACACCTTTAAATAGCAGCAAGGGCATCAAATGTCGCTTGTGTAGAGGTTTATTCCTCGACGCAGCGGACGCGGGTTCGGCTCCGCCCTGCGGCCCTTTGCTGCATGTCATTCCCCCTCTCTCTCCCCTTTCGTGTCTTCATCTGTCCTGTATAAATAAAGGCCTAAAATGCCCAAAAAATGATCGTAAAAAAATTAAAAAACTCTGTTACATGGCAAGACACAATCGTATAACCATAAGATAGGTTTATCTTATTATGTCCTCCTTGTGTCTGCGTGGGTTTCCTCCCTCAGTCTAAAGACATGCTGGTCAGGTGTAGGCTATTTAAAACTGCCCGTAGGCGTAAATGTATGAATGGTTGTCTGTCTAAATGTGTTAGACTGGTTACCGTTCCAGGGTCAACCACAGGATAAGAGGGTGTAGATAGATGGATTATCTATGAATGATTTATAAACCATTAATGATGAAGTCATTAGTTACCACTAGTAAACTAATTATCTGTCTGCTTTTTTGTAAAATACTACCCTGTTGTTCAAACGTAGTTTTTTAAAACAAATGTTCATGTACTGATGTCATTGTGTCAGGCTAATGTCTCAAAGCCTCTGTAATCCACAGCATCACTATCTCAAAGGATGGATGGAGAGAAAATTTGTTTTATTGTGTTTATGGGTGAACTGTGCCTTTACTGATATATGCAGCAAATGTTAAGGATTTAAGGATTAAGCACTATCATACAGTGATAAACAAGCACTGCACATACTTCATCTTCTCCGATACATGCTGCATTTCTTCAGAACAGTTCTCTGCTGCGATCAAAAAGCAAATAATGTAATCACACACCTTCAGCTACAGAATGTTTTTTTTTCTTTCAAAGAGATAAATATGTTTCATGAAGGATTTTTTGCTAAACCTGTCACCATCCTGGCCTGCTGTCATCTTACGTCAATTATGGCATTTAATTAGTTTCAAACACGTAATAACCAGGTGCCTGCACATGATACGAGCGCACAGAACAGTATCTTCATGAGGGAGCATTTCTGCTCTGCTAGCGCACAGAACAGTACCCGCGAGTGGAAAACCAGTTGGGAACCGTCAGGGGCCTCTAGGCCTAAGGTATTCTAAAAATAATATTTAAAATGTCATCAGTTGTAATTTTATTTTTTCAAATGACAGTCAAATGGAGCAATCAATCCTTACTTTAAATGGGCAGGCTTTGTTACTGCTAATTTCATGGCAAGTTCAAAACAAATCACAAGCTAGCACCGTCTAAACATCCATAAGCACCGCTGATAAACTAGCTAGCTAGCCTTGGTGGTTCACGATAGAAGCGGTGATTATCGTTACCGCTGCTGAGGAGGACCATAGTTATGGGGAAGATATTGTTACGAAGTTATTAGCCACACTTTTTTTTCAAGATTAACTTTTATTAAAAAGTTGTAGTACATTGGCAAAGAAAGACCGATACCAATGTTTAATTTGGTGCAGAAAACCAAGGCCTTCGAGAGGCATTTCAACTCTAGCAATTACACCTGAACTTCGTTTTCAAGTACTGTATTTTCCGGACTATAAGTCACACTTTTTTTCATACTTTGGCTGGTCCTGCTACTTATAGTCAGGTGCGACTTATATATCAAAATATATATAATTTAACATGTTTTAAATGTTATTTCATGCTGAAAACATTACCGTCTACAGCCGCGAGAGGCGCTCTAGGCTTGTGACGACTATATGCTGCTCCTAAAGACAACTGAGAAAGAAAAGAACCTGCAGGAGACTGCAGGTAGTAAAATATGCAGCCGAAAACGGTAATCGAGCAGCAGAACGAAAGTTTGGAGTGAGTGAGAAACTTGGGACTGGCAAAAAGGTTAGTCTTACTGCAATGAAGAAAACAAAGAAAGCTAGTCGCGCGCTGAAATCCAGATGGCCAGAGCTGGAGGAAGGAGTCCACAGATGGGTGCTTGAACAACGTGCTGCTGGGAGAGGCTCGTCAACGGTGCAGTTACGTTACGTTAACATAGCGACACCTACCGGATTCAGCCCCTTGTTCTGTGTGCTGTTGTGTAGTTTAATAACTTGCCTTTCCAGATTAAATGTCTGTTCTTGGTCTTGGATTTTGTGAAAAAAACTTCTAAATAAATGCGACTTATAGTCCAGTGCGACTTATATATGTTTTTTTCCTCTTCATGACTCATTTTTTGACTGATGCGACTTATACTCCGGAGCGACTTATAGTCCGTAAAATACGGTAATGCAATCATCATTGGGTAAGTTATTTGAAATGTAATAGCCACTGTGCCAATCTAATAATATTAATATTGCTTGTTTTTGGTGGTGGGTTCCAAAATGCCGTGATCGCTGTTCACTGTCCATGCTTCTGAAGTGTCTGTTGCTAATGGTTTCTTGGCTTTGTGCATGCCTTATGATGTGTTGGCTTACATGAAAGTTTGTTGGTTCTGTGTGGTAGGAGGGGGGGGTGGCTGTCATGCCCAACCCATTGTCACTATATTCCGCTAAAGTGTGCACACATAGCATGTTTTTCAGCATGTGTGATGATGAGACTATTTGTTAGAAGGATGTCATCAGCTGTTTTTTGTTTTGGTGATAACTCTCACTCTCCATGCTGTTTGCTCATAATATTGCTATGTCTGGACTAGCGTCTTAGATTTTGTTTCAGAGAGGAATTGTCATAACTAACTTTTGCACTACTATGAGAGGACACAATAAGGTAAGCTGGTAGTTTGCTTTTTTACCTTTGCTTTTTTCTTTTTACATTTGCTTTTCTTTTCTTACATTTGGTCTTCATTTTCTCATAGCAATTGTTTACTACATGGATCATACTGTATATGCCACAATTTACTTGTGTTAAGGGCATTCTAGAGATGGCTTTTCCTCACTTTACCTATTTTTCTCTGACATATTCTTCTTTTTTCTTCTGCTGTAAAACAAAAAGGGGTCATAGACAGGCCGACCCGTGGGTGTTGAAAGTGACCAATCCAAGGAGCTGAGACATCAGCTACTGTTTATTCCTTCCCTGCCTAAAGTCTCAAAAGTCAACTTCACAAGCAACTGAGTGTTGAGCAGTTGCAAGCGGCAAACACAGGGAAGCCCTGTGCTCGTGGGACCACGATGCTCCATCATGAGGATGCTTTTCAGCTAGTGGAAACTGTTCTGTGCACTCGTATCACATGCATTTGCCTGTTTTTTTTATGTGCATGTGTATTAAGACTAATTAAACACCAAAGTGAATCTACATGTCACAATGTTACACGGCACACATTTACATGCTGATATTCTAGAAGACTGTATTTGACAGTCATGTAGTTCATGTGTTTACTGTAATTAACTTATATAAAAATGCACTTATTTTTTTTTATGTAAATCCAATCTGTTTGATTATGGAAAATGTAATTAATGCTCTTGAATGTAACTACCCAACATATTTCAGTTTGAAGAAGAAGAAATGTATTTAATCACAATTTCTTCATTCTTCTGGAGGATGACATTTTCGCAGGTAGCACGTTGGAGCCGAGCAGTAGAGAGGCTAACACTGAATGTAATGAGTCTCTCCCAGACATGGCTGTGAGGATGGCCTCTAGTTAACAATATTTTGTGTTAATTAAAATGTTAATTAGACTGTCCCCGTAGCCAGACCCAGAGTCGAAGTGCTCTTTTTTTCAGGTCACTCAATCTAACCTCCCTTGGACACTACAAATGTCATTAAAACAGCAGGGAAGCATCTTTGAAGTCTTCTCATATCTGAGATTTGAGACACAGCAGTTAAACAGAAAAAGAAAATGTACAGCTTTCTATAATTAAGGGAAACAGGGACATTTTTTAGATAATTGACTCTCCTTCCTCACCGCAAAGTAATGTAGAGTAATTGCGATGAATAAACTGAGTGAAAACAGGAACGTACAGTAGTAAATGTATATGCATAATGAGGGTAATACATATATATACAGATGTGTAAACAGGAAAGTAGTAAATGTATATGCATAATGAGATACCTATATATACCGATGTAAACATGAATGTACTATATGCATAATGATAAGTATAGATATATATGTACAGAGGTACAGATATGCATATGATAGGTCATATGCAACTAAAATGACTAAACAAGCATCTTTGCAGGAAGTAGAGTGACACATGGAGTAGCACAGGGACTCGTCAGGGTGTGTACCTTGATTAAGTGCTTTGAGTTAGCTAAACACCATAATCATGCTTGAGTTGCTTGTTTCAAGCATTTCAGTGACGTCACCATATCCCCATAGGTAGTGAACAAAATGCTACCATAACCGATGGTCATGGCCCAAACTATCAAAAATAATACTCATTAACAACTTTTCCTCCTGATATTAATAGAAAACGTAATCCGGTCAGCATTACATTTTCTTCACACATTTGCTCTAGCAAATTAGTTGTGTATATAAATGTTATTTCTAGGAGACAGGGTTTTCAGATGACATTTCATACTAACTAGTCCATTTTTAGCATACCCCGGCCTTACTCACCTTTAAAGGATAGTTCCACAATGTTTCCAAGTCTGTCTTAAAACTGTCTTAAGTTGCTTTCACACCTACCTCGTTTGGTCCGTTTAAAACGAACCCTGGAGCGTTTGGTTGGATAGTCCGGTTTGTTTGGGCTGGTGTGAAAGCTTATCCGAACTCTGGTGTGGATCAAATAAACAAACTCTGGCCCGCTTAAAACCAGGGGTCTCGGTTCGCTTCCAAGTAAACTGGAGTTTGGATCACTTTAGGTGAGAATGCGATCTGACCCAAATACAGGAAGTGAAACAAAAACAGAGCATTTACTAGCCTGTAATTTCAACCTTGCACACAATTTACAGACTTATATATGATTTAAGGGACGATAACTTTCAGATCCATAAGCTGTTCTGAGCACACACTGCTGGTCATCTGTGTGACATCATCATCTCTCGCTCTCCTTCACTCGCTGTCTGTCAGCTGCTCATTGTTCGCCTTCTTATAAAATATTTGAAACACTAAAGCAGAACTAGAAAACCCGGGGCATTATAAATTTGGTGTTGCTCCGTTATTTCTGAGACCGGAAGTGTCAGCGAGTTTTGGATATTCTGTCCAATAAACAAGGGACGTCTCAATGGCATGACGTGTGTTTACAGTGTTTAGTGCGTTTGACAAAGTGCAGTGTGAAAGCAAACCGAAAAAAATGAAAAAGGCAACAATATTGCAACTTCACCCACCAAATTGCAATGAGTCCACTGAACTATAGGTGTGAAGGCGCCCTTAGTTACTTTTTAGAACAGAATTCCCTCAAACATGTTGTTATCTTTCACTGCAGCTTAGAATAGTTCACTTTCCAGGAAAACACAAAGAGGGAATTCTGTGCTAAGAAGGGTGTAACTTTGGAAGATATCCATTTCACTTGACTAATCAGACCTATTAGGTGTCATATACACCTCACATACAAGTAATACTAGTAAAACTGTGAATTTTGTCTCTCATCACTTCATTGAAAGCACATCAGGAAGTATGGTGCTAAAACAGTCTCATAAGTATTTGTAACTTGTTTTCCCGAGGAATTTGCAAATAAATTCATTAAAAAACCTACAATGTGATTTTCTGGATTTTTTTTTTCTCATTTTGTCTCTCATAGTTGAAGTGTACCTATGATGAAAATTACAGGCCTCTCTCATCTTTTTAAGTGGGAGAACTTGCACAATTGGTGGCTGACTAAATACTTTTTTGCCCCACTGTATTTGTAACTCTCCCTCTATTTGTGTGGGTACTTTTGACACTGTTTTTCTGCGCCATTGTTGTCACAAAACAATTTGTGTCTCGTGTAACGATCCCAGCACTCTCCAGTAGATGGCAATAATGCAACACTTATGGATGCTTACCGCTGTTAAACTACATGAAGAAGCCACATTTCTCAGAGACGGTTGGCAGAAACTACTTGACGTTCCTCCGGGTAAGTTGATATTATTAGGACTTTGTCTTCAAATATATTACATTTATGTTTTCCTCATCATTGTTGCAGTGCATTTATAATTAGCTTTATGTTGTTATAGCTGCAGTTTGCTACATTTTGGAGCGTGCTAACGTTCACCTTCTTGTACAGCTTGAACAGTGATCCTAGCGAGCTAGTAAATATATTTGGTATCATATGAAACTAGACAATCTAAGGAATCTATTGATACCAACCATGTCATGCTTGTCCATAACAGGGATATATAAAATAAGGTTCCAAAGTTATGCCAATAAAAATGGATTTATCATGTTTTACACTGTAGCTGTTGCCATAACTACAGATTTCAGATGATGTTGCAGATGAAGTTAAACTATAAAGAATACATAATTTAACATTTGCTCGACATATTGCAACCACGTTTATTAGTACAGTAATTGCCACGCACCAGGTTAAATACATGTTCCCCTGTAAGACAAAACATATGTGCAGTTGTACGCCCTGATAAAAAATGATGCAGTTTAATCACAGAATCTGCCATGTTTTACAGATCCAACTGATCAGATGCTGTCCTGAACACCTGTTGGATGAGGTTTACCTGGAACCACAAGACTCTCCTCACAGTATGAAAGTATTGTGGGACAGGTGTCATACTTCTGCCAAGTGATGGTCTGAAGACAACACAGCAGCATCAGAAAAGATTCAGTATCCACAGGATGACTTCTGTGACTTGAGAGCCTATTACCAGCTGACACATCTTCAGTAGAAAAGAAACCCTTTAGACTGGTGGAGGACATGATCTGGACAGTTAACATCTGCTACTCTGTGCATTATGTATACACACTTTATATTTCCATTTCATTGAATATGAATAAAGTGCTTTATTTCTAAGCAATTTTAGTAGTAAGGCTCCTTAAAGTGATGGTTCGGAGTAATTTCACCCTAGGCTGCTTTGCACCTTGACCTCGAGCCAAACAAGCCCCCATAAGCTTTTTTCCCTTGTTATAACGTTGGTGGAGTTGGTTTTCAAACGTGGATCCATTAGTGCCTGCACTAAGCTAACCAGCTGATAATGCTAACTCGACCAACGTTAAAACAAGGGAAAAAAGCTTATGGGGGATTGTTTGGCTCGAAGTCAAGCAAAGCAGCCTAGGGTGAAATTACTCCGAACCATCACTTTAAGTGTTATATAACATGTTTTTTTTTCACAAAGACTGTAATTGCACTGTTTATACAGGTGATATGTCTGATTTAATGCATGTAAAAGGGTCAAACACTAGGTCCATTTAACATCCTGGCTATAAAAATGTAATCCTTTAAAGGTCCCATGGCATGAAAATTTCACTTTATGAGTTTTTTTAACATTAGTGTGAGTTCCCCTAGCTTGCCGATGGTCCCCCATTGGCTAGAAATGGCGATAGATGTAAACCAAGCTCTGGGTATCCTGCTCTGCCTTTGAGAAAATGAAAGCTCAGATGGGCCGATCTGGAATCTTCCCCTTATGAGGTCATAAGGAGGAAGGTTACCTCCCCTTTCTCTGCTTTGCCCGCCCAGAGAATTTGGCCCACCCATGAGAAAGAGAGAGACATCATGGCTTGAAAACAAGCGAAGCATGGCAGTTGGTCAAGGCCACATCCCCACCCTCCACCTTGCCCCCCCCTCTCTCCTCCCAACCCGTTCTCATTCCTAACTCGTAAAATAAGGACAGTGGCTGTTTGGACAGTGGCTGTCAGCGTCTGATGCGACGAAAAAGGCGTCTTTCAGCGTGTTTGTGTAACGCACCGGGGAGAGCAGCAGTTAGATAGGATTTAGCGAGTAGTATGTAAGGGCGAATTTCCGCGTAAGGAGGTTGGTTGGGGTGGTGGATGGGTCAAACACAGGACTTTTTGAAAAATACTAAGTTAATTTACAAACGACGAAATACGAGATACGTAGATACACAGATTTACGAATACAAATCACTCTGTATTCATTTGTGAATTGTGTTTTACAAGTTGCAAATACTTATGAGACTGTTTTAGCATAGGAAGGGATCTGGTAATAGCCTATGTACAGGGAGAATGATTACAGCAGCAAAACCTGTTTCGTTGTTCATGTTGGCACTTGACAGTTGTTTTTAGACAGTCTTGAACAATTGTGAACCTATCAATCCTTTATCCTATCCTCTTTACAGATGCACTCGACATTTCTAAAACTAAAAGTTTGTGAAAAGAAGCCATTCACTGTTTAAAATATAGAATATGTGAAGGTCAATTTTGTACACATTTACAGCCTGTAGAGATCTGATCTACCATTACAATTTTACATCTTTTGTACTGTTTATAAGTGAATACATAAGACAAAAATACCAAACATATTAACAAACATTTAAATATGGCCCATGCTGGGAAACTGAATGGATGTAAAATTTAAAAAATGAGCAAAAACTTGAATCACGCTGAAATTATCCTCAATTAGGTTCCCATGGTATCAGCTTTATGTTTTGCTAAATTACCAGGCTGCTTCGTGTCCCTGGCAATATCAACATGCTATATAAACACAGTCAATTATAATTAGATGCACACTCACACAGATATGAAACCAAATACTCACTCATTTACTGGATGTGCTGAAACAGTTTTATCATTGAAACCATTTCATTACAGTCATGTGCAATTTGCTAATATTTGTCGCAGATGATGTTATGTGCAGTATTTTAAAGCTGGACTCAAAATTTTCAGTTAACTGTGACAGGCGTATGGCTAAATGCCTTCATAATACACACTATAGCTCAGCCTCTGCACAGGGACAGAAACATATTACTGTCCTTTTCAGATGGAGCCATTCAGCCTGTCCTCCATCCTGACATCTATTACAATACCAGCAATGGAAGTTTCTCCCAATGTCAGCTCTTCTATCTTTGAAATGAAGTCAATGATTAAAAGGAGTAAAGAGGGGAGCAATAGACCCTATTCGAGGTGACAGGCAGCCAGTAAGTGAGCGGGAGTTCTTCAAGTAGCCATTTGCAGCGTGGCCACAAAATGACGGCCTCAATTATTTCTAAGCAGCTTGTGTGTGCAGAGGCAGGTGAAAAATGAACCCTACTCACACTGTTGTAATTAAGTATCACAAACAAAGTAAGAAATTGTGAATAGCTCTCACATGCATTACTAGAACAATCTGTAAAGGCTGCTTCTTATCTGTGTACAGTTTATAATACTCACAGCCGTCATTTCCACTTGAAAATATTCCATTTTTGTGTCTTTTCGAATCCACAGAATGATCTGACGGTCACAAATTGTTTAATTTACATCCAGTGGAAAACATAATCAACCTCTGATAAAAAGTCTCCATGCAATGTCTCCATGTTGCTAGGTCCTCCCTGAAATGCATATGCAAAATAAAATGACGCAAACTTTAACTGCAACGTAGAGTAGTCTCATATTGCCAGACCTATCTCCACAGCACTGTGGAGTAAAGTCTGGCCACACCACAGATTCCAAGATAGGAGAAAAAAACCGCTCTGGGTTGTTTTTATTTATTTAAACCAATCACAATTGTCTTGAGCGGCGCAGCAATCCTGCCAATCCATCCCAAAATGTCCCAGTTGGAGTGTAAATGCCCAAAACATCATCTTTGCAAATCTTTTCCGCTAATCGCTCTGCCCAAGTAGCAGTGCTTCGCCTTCTGTGACTATAGTTCCCAGTTTGTATACAGTTAGAAGATGGCTGTGTCTCATGTGACCTTGTTATTTGTACACGCTGTGACTATACAAATCACAACATGTAATAGGAAAATGTTGGCATTATTTAGTCACTTATTGGGAACAGTAGGCTAGTAGGCAGTAGGTGTGTCAGACAGAGTTAGAAAACGCACAGAGATGAGAAGGGTATGTATGGACTTATCTAACTCTGGGGGATACGGTGAATAAGCTAAAGTCCCAATAAGTCGGCGTGTTCCTTTAAAAAGTAGAGGTTTTAAACGCGTCTGTAACATTGTGAAACGGTTGCATTTTTGTTATGCACAAAAACCACTTGGTTAGGTTTAGGCACCAAAACTACTTAGTTAAGTTTAGAAAAAAGATTGTGGTTGAAATTAGATGTTACTTCACTTCCAATTAAGCATGTGACGCTGAACGTGACGTTCGTAAAGTAAAAAAAAAGGCCTCCAGGGTGAAAGTCCTGGAGCTCTTATACAGTATATCGTCACCTCACTTCCTGCTTTGCTCCCGTTATAATTACTACGGCCACTAGTGGGCCACATCACTATATACAGGTTGTAATTGCTGCTTGAACAAACGACCTATGGTAGCGTTTTTCAGTAGAGAACAGTCTCTTCAGGGCATAAAGGCAGGTGAGCTGGATCACCTGTGCAGTCATCATCAGTAACTGAGGTTGCTTCAGATGACACTTACATTTAAAGGTCCTATGACATGCTGCTTTTTGGATGCTTTTATATAGACCTTAGTGGTCCCCTAATACTGTATCTGAAGTCTCTTTTATATAGGCCTTAGGGGTCCCCTAATACTGTATCTGAAGTCTCTTTTATATAGACCTTAGTGGTCCCCTAATACTGTATCTGAAGTCTCTTTTATATAGGCCTTAGGGGTCCCCTAATACTGTATCTGAAGTCTCTTTCCTGAAATTCAGCCTTGGTGCAGAATTACAGCCACTAGAGCCAGTCCCACAATGAGCTTTCCTTAGGATGTGCCATTTCTGTGTCTGTAGCTTTAAATGCTATTGAGGAGGAGAGAGGGGGGGGCAAGGTGGAGGGTGGGGGTGTGGCCTTGACCAACTGTCACTTTGCTTGTCTGCAAGCCATGATGTCTCTCTCTTTCTCATGGGTGGGCCAAATTCTCTGGGCGGTCAAAGCAGAGAAAGGGGAGGTAACCTTCCTCCTTATGACGTCATAAGGAGATTCCAGATCGGCCCATCTGAGCTTTCATTTTCTCAAAGGCAGAGCAGGATACCCAGGGCTTGGTTTACACCTATCGCCATTTCTAGCCACTGTGGGACCATAGGCAGGCTGGGGGAACTCATATTAATGTTAAAAAACCTCATAAAGTGAAATTGTCATGCCATGGGACCTTTAAGAGGGATATAGGTACCAAAAGAAGAGGCTTACTGGTTAAAGATGGTTAATTTTCAGATCTGATTTGGTGAACTTTATGTAATAAATATGTGGTTCTATTTGACTACTGGACAACCATATCAACCAGGAGAGCGGGGTTCGCGTCCCGCTTGTCACGCTTGCTATAGTCGTTTTTTTTGCTTTCCTCTACAGACAGCTACAGACACAGAAATGGCACATCCTAAGGAAGGCTCATTGTGGGACTGGCTCTAGTGGCTGTAATTCTGCACCAAGGCTGAATTTCAGGAAAGAGACTTCAGATACAGTATTAGGGGACCAGTAAGGCCTATATAAAAGAGACTTCAGATACAGTATTAGGGGACCACTAAGGTCTATATAAAAGAGACTTCAGATACAGTATTAGGGGACCACTAAGGCCTATATTCTATTTCAATCAGGAGAGACTGTTTGCAGATATGCAAAATGTTTTATTTGAACAAGAGCATAATTTGAACATAGTATTGGAGATTGAACTCCATCGTTATATTAATACATTTGTATTAATACAGTTGATATATTAATACATTTGTATTAATACAGTTGATATATTAATACATTTAATATAGGGGTAGGGAACCATGATGTAACCCCCCAATGGAATCCCGACACCGGTGGCGGTGGGGAAGGCCGGAAGACCAGACCGAGAGGAGGCACTGGAGCGACAGCCGTAGAATCACTAGGACGGGAGGTGGAAGGGGAGGAGGAGGGACGACGCCTTTCTGAAATGACAGCTGATAGCACAGGGAGAGAAAGTGCTTTTAAAACAGTGTTGTGACACTGTGATTGGCCTAAATAAAAGAAAAGCGGCACCCGCCATCTAGGGACACGCGATCATGCAATTGAGAGACGGAGGACGCTGTGTCCAGCAACCGGGAAATAAACGAGCACCCCTGCGGGATTACGCGCATGGCACACATGGAAGAGTGGGACGCAGCAATGCTGCGAACGCGCATCAATTTATCGAGCGGGAGAGACGCTTTCATGCTTACAGAATCTAAAGTAATGCATGCAAGAAAATGCATGGGCTGCTGCGGCAGCCAAAGGTTAAACACACCCCGAAATAGAACTTAGAGTCCCACCTAACGCCGAAGAGGGGCCACTGCGAAGGGTGAATGGGCACTATTTTAAATGCGTCGGTGATGTCTGCCTAGGAGAGCCAGGCGCCAACCCCCGCCAGCTTGATCAATCTAATGGCGTTATCCACGGTGGCATAATGCAGAGAAAAAGGGGCGGCCGGAATGAGACTATTGATGCTCACGACAGGCTCATTATGCGGCGCTGATAAATCAAAGATTAGGCGTTTCTTCCCAGAATACTTCCTAGTAGCCATGCCGATGGGACTGACGCGAAAAACGGCGAACGGAGACGAGCTAAAGGGACCGATGACGTACCCCTTATCGAGCTCCGACGCCAGCAGCCAAGAAACGGTTGCGGGGTCGGAGACCGCAGAAAGGAGATTCCTCGCGACGAACGAGACGGAAGGAACGTCGAGCACGCCCACTCTAAAATCCTGAGAAAGCCCGGAGAGCAGGTGACCCACAAACACAGAGTCAGGCCAGAGCCAACTCATTTGCAAAATTACGGAGATTTAATGGAGTGGATGGGTGAACAGTCATTATATCTTTGATTCGGGCCGAGGCTTCCGCCGGGCAGCCCGAGGGGGCGCCCCCCGTCGGGGGCAGACCGAGCGGGGGTGTGCATCCATGCAAGAAAAATACAACTGGGAAAAGAACAGACACCTTCATTAAAGTTATTGTAAACGGGAGGATTGTAATTCTAAGAAACCTGGCGTCCGTGGGAAGGCACGCCGGGCGGGGAACCGCGGCGAGGGGGCTGAGAGGCGGCACCGGGGCCCGGGCGAAACACCGCCATGGGGCAAAGGGCGACCATGTGGCCCGCAGCGCCGCAGGCGGAGCATGCAATGACCTGTGTGCCACCCACGAGCATCACGAGGAGCTCGAGATCCACCACGGACCAGTCCACCCGGACGTTGGACCGCGCGAGATTCAACGCAGCCTTGCTGGAGAACGCCTTGTGGTATTGAAAGAACACGTTCCTTCCATACTACAAATTCAGATCCCCAATCAGCGCTAAGTAGGAGTCCACTTCCGGCCTCCTACCCGGGTACACAGAGCAAATAATGTCCCGAAACAACCCGAAAGCAACCAAGAACTGCCCGATGGACAGCTCCTTGCACAACCTGGGATCTGCGGACTTGAACACTGCTGAAAACCCGTCCCCGGACACCAGATTTTTATCGCATTCCAGGGAAGGCAGAATTAGGCTCACCAGGTTTACGTCCTTGCCCTGCAGGATTTTCGCCCGCAAGCGCCCAGAAATGTTGGCAGCAACGGGAATATATGGCCTACCTATGGACGGGGCCGGAGCAGAGGTGGCCAGGGAAAAGTCGGCTTCTCTGGGGGCTGTAGCGGCCGGCTGAGAAAAACTGTGCGCCGGCAGAGACATGGAGGCCACAGCGGTGGCGGCGGTTGAGGACCCGAGGAAAGCGGGCGTGCGTTCAATGGACTGCAGCCTTGCGTCCATGGACTGAAGAGAGCCGGCCAGGGATTGAAGAGAACCGAGAATCAGAGCCGTGTCAGATGACCCACGCGGCATGGCCGCAGCAGCCGCCAGGCTGAGGGAACCCACACCACGCCTCTTCGGCGGGGCACGAGGAGGGGCGTCCGCCTTCTCAGCCCGCTTCCGACCGCGAACCACCGCGGGAGCAGGAGGCGGGGGAACCGGCAAGATGCATCCAACCTGAGCAGCTAGCTCGCAGAGCTCCGGAGAAGATAAGCCCGGAGCCGCCACGATACCTCGATCCTGAAGTTGCAGGATGATCCTTTCCGACGCTGCGCCGGCCAAAACGGGAACGGGCAGAGAGGCCAGGCGAGAGCTCCTGCGGACGCCGTCCGAAGAAGCTGGATTTGCCGCCGGCGATGAGAAGAGATCCGGACCTGGGTCCGATGCGGGAATCAGACTCGAAATCCGACATAGCGAGACAGCAAAGCGCAATGCAAAACAGCAAAGGAATGAGCGCCATACAGCCGTCCGACTGACAACACGACGCCTTTCTGAAATGACAGCTGATAGCACAGGGAGAGAAAGTGCTTTTAAAACAGTGTTGTGACGCTGTGATTGGCCTATGGAATCTTTGGAGAGACTGATTATTTGTTAGGTCTTCCTGAAAGAATTTACGCTGAGCTACATTTGGTTCTATTTGGCTTGTTAGATATTTGACTCTCGATCAGTGAGTGAGCTGAGAACTGCACAAAGCTGCAGATTAGGTTGTTGATTTTTGGTGGGATCAGCACTACAGTCATTCCTTTCACATTACAGGGAGATATTTGAAGAACAGTTGTTATTGCTTGACATTCAAGCAAAGGAGGCGTTTGGAATTTAATCCATCCATCCATCTTCGTCCGCTTATCCGGTATCGGGTCGCGGGGGTAGGAATTTAATCCTAGATTAAAAAAATTTTAATTTACATCTCAGTTATTAGTTATCTCAGTGTTAGTATATCTTCAACAATGTTGGCAAAATATTTTTTATAAGACAGGTGCTTGAGGCTAGTAGTTTCCCCCTGCATCCACTTTTTGTGCCAAGCTAGTCTAAACATATTCTGGATGGATCTTTCTGCTTCATGCGGATGAAACTGATTTTGATCTCCTTCATTTATTTTCAGTTCGAGTGACAAAGATGTATGTTATCATTTGCCATTTAATCTCAAAACCATTGTAGTAATTTAAGTCTTAAAACTGTATTTAGGCTCTGTAGGCAACCACTCAGCGCAAAGGTAAGGGACCTGTCACTAATTTGTTTTAAATAAAAACCTTGAATTGATTTGACAGCTGGTTGTCACTCACCTCCTGTGTATGCTGTTCACTTCCTTCACACTTGCCCCTATTGCAACCTGTGAGGATTTAAGGGAGAAGGATTTTGCTGGAGGGGTCTTCCGTATTGGATGGCACGTAGATTTTGGAACTGCAGCTTTTGCATGCTGGATTTAAAGACACAATAATGTACTTTACCCAACAAAACACACACACACACACACACACACACACACACACACACACACACACACACACACACACACACACACACATTTTTCAACAGCAATGATTAATAGTGATTGGAACTAATTTGTTTGTTTGCATGTAAGGGAAGTGCTCAGGAGAACAGCACATGCCTGTCCCCAGTTCTATAGTTTAATGAGGCAGGCTTCACATTCTGTCAACACACATTCAACACTCAATTCTCTTGGGCTCTCTTTTTTAATCAACACACCCACTCACTTATAGCAGTGCAGCACATTTCCAAAACTGCCTTCATATTGCTTCATCTGTCTCTCATGTTGGGTTAAACTCAGAGCTTTGTATTCACACACTTTAAGGTGACATGGCCGTTGTTATCCTACCCAGTCATTGACAGCAATCCTAAGCCTGCCCCAATATATTTCTGGCTGATATGCCAATATGATTTTCTGTCAAAGCCTTTGGGGTTCGTAAATCCTACAGCATTGAGAGACGCTTAGCATTGATGGGTCCGCACAAACACATGTCCGTTCCTCTGGGCTTTTGTGGAACAAAACAATCAAGCAGGGTTAAAAAGTCACACGGTACATTACAGTGACGGATTCCTGAAAGCCCAATAAAGACCTTTACATCAATGCCAGTTCCAATTGATTACTTTTAATGAGCGCAAATAAATAATGCAGAACTGTTCTCTCTCTCCCTCACACACACACACACACACACACACACACACACACACACACACACACACACTGGCAAGCAACAGAAACTTTAGTAAAGTTGAATGCCCTTCAATTCATTTTCCTTTGTTAAAATGTCTTAGAGCAGAATTGCTTGTTAGCACATTGCCAGCCACCAGATCCAAATCGCCCCAATAAGACGGTGTCAGAGGACCCTCCATCCTGTTAAGTCAGAGGCACGGTCAGCATTTTTGAAATCATGTGGGAGATTTGTCTTGATTTTTGGGAAATGCAAAATGGCCAGAATAGTATAACTTTTTCAGGCATTGCTAAGGGCAGATCATAGATTTGTTCAGGGTAAGGTTTGCAGAGTAGGTTTGTTCTTGCTCCTGTTTCTTTGGGGAAAGTGCATAATCATAAATAAAGACTGTCCATTCATCTGTACCATACCTCGGCCAAGAGCATGTTAACTCAACAGTGACCAGTGGTCAGATTTCTATTAAATTTGGTAAAGACATTCATGGTCCTCAGAAGATAATTTTGGTCGTCATCCTCTGACCTTTCATTCAGTGTCACATTCAATATCTGATCTGATTCTGATTATCCATGAATTACCATTAGTGTAGGTAGATGACTGAAGTCATGCTGACATTTGTTGTTCATTCATGCTTCACAACCACTGGCTCATCCGTCACCTTTTTGGCTACAAGCTGAGATGTACAAGGTGACTGCTTCTACCTGACTCTGCTAATACTTAATGCAATTAACACTGTTTGCTCCCACAACTACCTTCATCACCTTGTCTTCCTATGTGCTAAGCTTTGGTGTTCATTTATACGATTATGTGATTATATATGTGTTAAGTGGGAGATAGTTCTGCCAGCAATCGTCATTGCTGTTCAGATTCTTTGAGAGGTCCCTCAAAGAGCAGAACCTTTACTGTCCAGCTTATTTAACTCTGGACGCAATTAGATAGACTTACTACCAATCAGAGCAATGAAATGTGAACTACAACCAATCAGAGCAATGAAATGTGACCTACTATCAATCCAAGCAATGTAACGACTTCGGGGTGGTGCTTGGTCCATTTTGAAAAAGGAAAAATAGCAGCCGGGTCACAAACTTTCTTAAATTACACCTGAACACTGCACTTAACAACTGCTACACTAAAATGTGTTTATAAAAACACTATTAATAGGCAATACAGTAACATAATCCTGAATCATATTTGGCAGCACAGCCTAGTTTGACAGTTTGATCTGAGCTTTTTGAGCCTGATAAGTTACGCTGGACGGAGAATGCCAGTTATGTCCAAATTCAACCATGACACTCCTCTGTCAATCATCATCTTAAACCGCCCAACATTAGATAAACTGTTGTGATTGGTCCGCCGAGGGCCTGGTCGACTGGAAGTCTGTCTGAACAGGATGTATGTGCCAGAACAAATGAGCATGAGCTCAGCAGATTTGTCTGGTTCCCAGGCTAGGATACTTGCTGTATCCAGATGATGAACCCTAGTGATTTAAGACTCTCCTCACCAGAAAAATTACAACATTGATTGATTGTTCAAATACTTGAAACAATAATGTTTTCCTTGTCCTACCAGATAAGAAATTCCTATTGCCATATGAATGAGGACTGTGACTGACCTTGTAGGAATGAAGTCTGGGTGGATGGATGGGTCAACAAAAAGTATGACTTTGACACGAGAGGCCCCTGTTTGCATTCTGTTTTAACCACCACTGACCAATGCTTTTGTTCAACCATGACCATGATCCTTCCCTAGGCTTAACCATGTAGATTAGGTCGCCTAAACCTAACCAAACCTTGATCATAGCAGTGCTAGATCTAAAATTGGCCCTATGAATAATGATTGCAGTGGTTAAGGAGGGCACTGACAAATTATGTCTAGATCAGAAAATGTTAATAGGGCTTGAGCTTGAAGCTTTGTTTTGATAACCATCTCCATGACAATTCAGCAAATCCATCCACTGAGGAAGGACATGAGGTGTGTTTGAAAGATTCAGAAACAAGTTGTACCTTTTTTGGGATTTCCTTTTTTTTATTGGCCAAAACCTAGACATTTTAAAGTGTAGTGAACTGATTGCCTTGGCATTTGGTGATCACAATTATAAATAACCTGTATGAATTTAGGAATTCCATTAACTGTAATACAGTGACTAACTAAACTCAAAATGGCACAATAAGCCCCTAGATGCTACTTGTGAGGATTCAGACTTTAAGGCAGAAACCATTTCTCTAACCTTTAGGCAACTGCATCCCCACAATGTTGTTATGGTAAGATCTTCCCCATTTTATCTGATGTACAATGTTATCCTCAAGGTGTGAGGAAGCAGTTGAACACATTGCCTACAACATGCAGTGCTACCAGTGGGGTGCTTTGCATAAAGGCTGGAATCTCAGCGGCTCTATAACTCAGCATGGATTCTTTCTTTACAATGTATGCATGTATATTTCATGAGCATATGAAAATGTAAACCCAACTCACTATTATATTTTTCCTCAATGGAAGCATATAAAAAGGTGAATAGATCTATGACCATCTATGATTCGACATTGCCACAACACAGCATATTTGAATATGCAAAACTGACTAAGTCATACAATAATCTCCACCTTCCCTCTTTCTTTGTGCTGAATAGGACCAGTGGCCTGATTAGAGTGCCAGAGGCAGGCTGGTGGTTTGCCCTATCTTTGCCTTCACATAAATAACTGTGTCATTGCTTGCTGAATTAGCAAACATGGGCAGAGGTTTAATTTTGCATTGTTCCTCATTTATCTTGCCTTCGTTCTCTTTTGCTACTTGGACTGCTTTTGCATTCTGAATTTACTGATTGAGTAAACCTGATAAGCTGTACTTCCAAATTCCTCCTCAATTCCAAAGAGGACATTTTTTTTTCCTCTCTTCATTTTCCATTTCTCTAACTTGTCTTTCAAACAGATGAATGGATAATGAGATTTGACAGGCCCATTTTTACCAAGAGAAAGGTAGTTTCCTGTTTCCAAGTTTGTCAGTGATGAAGGCTGACTGCCAAAACCAAGAGACCTGCAGTTAGACTAATTTGCAATATCACCTGCAAAATGTTACCCCCTCCCCCCAAACATCACAGGAATCATTTGTGAGGCGTCTGGATTGGTTTGTGTTTTGGAAATGATCTTAGTCAAAATGTATTGCTCAATAAATGTACAGTAGATATTTTTGCCTTTGCATACATCCGTACCTGTACTTGTTTTGTTAGATTTTTAGGTCACAAAAAGCTTAAAAAATGTTTTATTCTACATATAATGTTCATATATCAATAAAAACTTAATCTAATGCAGTATCCAGTTTTTTCATAAAATCTTTATACATTTCTTTTTCATTTAATGAGCAATTCCTAAAATAGTTTTTTAAAAGACACCTTTGTACCTTCTCCTATACTTTAATTAATCAAACCAATATGTCAAATTGTGTAAAATCCTATGTACATGGGTGCTTATCTTATTAAAAACTGTTATGCTTTATGAATTCATATTTTATTACCATCTTCATAGACATCCATGGGATTTATAGCTCAGCCAGTGCAAACTTCACAAAATAATGTATTATATTTACGGTTCAGTCTAATTGAATTTATAACACCACCTGTATTACACATTACGATTTAGCGTTCCTGAGTCATTATAAGTTATATACTACATCTACTACAAGTATATGGAGGAACATTCAGTCCCATTGGGTTAGCACAAAACTGGAACTTCCATTGAATTCCATCTTGCCCATCAGCAGCTATACACACAGCAATCACACACATTTTCTTTAGGAAATGCTTTTCTAGTGTTATATTACCACCATCCTTTTCTGTTTGTTTTTTCTCCATTTCTCTGAGTAGATGCATAAATGAAGGAAGGGCTGATTTTAAATAACATTTAGCAGTAATATCAATGAAAAGTGGATAGAGAAAACTCAAGTTGGAAACTGGGCCAGTTTTCGGCATAGTCAGCACTCTCTCCAGTTCACTCACTATGAGCTCAGTACTAACCAAACAGATGGAATCCCTGTGTTTGAATTTCATCTGTGAAAATGGTTTATTTAAATATTATTCTGATTTCGTCATTATAATACAAACTGTTGCAATGTTCCAGTACAGAAGCCTCACACAATACGAAAGAAAAGAAACTATAATTCATCAGAATTTTTGACAGCTCAACAAACAGACAGGACCGCATTGAAATGAAATACATTAGAATAAACAAATACATCTAGAGTGGATGAGTAGCATGGTATATCAAACAGAAGAATGGCTGTGTTTATGAAATAACATCCTGGATGAAGGAACTGCTGCTGTAGCCGTCATTGTGAACTGTTCTCCTCTTTGGTAACAGAGATCTTGTTGCTCATGAGCAATTCAGCCTCCATCACAATCCAAACTAATGACTCAGTTTTTTTACTAAGCATCATTTTTCATCACTCCAATCACAATATCAAATCAATCTTCGCTCCAATATCTCCTTCTTTGTTATTCAATATGTTGCAAGGACCCACAGTCAAGTGAGTCCCCTAGATTAGGATGAAAGCTTTATAAAGGAGATGTTTCTAATATATATAGATATTTTTTTTTGTCATATACATTTACCCAAGTTCATTTTGAGGAGATGAAAACCCACTTTGGACTTGTTAACACTTGAATATGAGTACATGACACCATTGTTACAAGTACAGAACATCACTGGCCTCTGCCTTTTTAAATTGATTAAAAAAACAAAAACAAAAAAAACGTTAACATGCTGATTATTTCATTTACAAGTTGTACACATCTGTAACTTTTTACATGAGGGTTGAACAAGCTGTCCACTCAAACTGTGCACACTCTTCAAAGTGCTGGTGCACTTTTCCAACAGAATCAACATCCTCATCCCATTCTACGTTAAAATAAGCTGTACGTTTTCTGAAAACTAAACATTCTGGATCATATTACATAACATGTTCTCATTTCAAAACACAGCAATCGATTTCCAGTCGCAGCAGAGTGGCACATATATATATATATATATATATATATATATATATATATATATATATATATATATATGACAGTGGTGCTAGATGAACTGTCCAAATACACCCTGAAGCTATTTGGAATTTGAGGGATTAGACAGGGTTGCCCTCTATCGCCCACACATCTTGTAGCCAGGCTGGAAGCTGCTGATCAGTAGATGTCTCAGGTCCGATCCCAAAGCATGACAAGGACTGCCAGCCTTTGGACTTTGGTGCTGAATCAACAAGTTTCCCTCCACAGTTCTTTGGGAATGCAGTACAACTATACAGGGGGATTTTTGCTTTGTCTGCAAAGCGGAATAAAAGCTTGAAGGGAGGTGAGTATTTTGCTTTTTAAAACACACAGCAAAGTAATCGTTGGCAATTGCATGTTATGCAAGAATGTTAGATTATACCATACAACATATGAGAAACTACATAATCATGCATCATGTTAGCTTAAGTTACATGATGGTGTACATTTTGGGAATTAACTGAGCAGAAAAATAGTATGGGTTTCGGAGTCAGTGTCTACCAAAATAAAATATTGATCTCATTGCAGGGCAACTGCTGCACTCTGGCAGCATGATCCTCAGGGTGGATAACATTCACTTAGAATATGATTCTTGAGACATAAATCAACTACTCTATTATTCATAAATATTTCAGTTTGAATTGGAACATCTGCATTTCTGATAGATGGTTCACAATTTCCTTTTTAGCTCAAAAGTTAACAACAAAAAAATGACATTTATTTCAGAGGTTATACTGTATCTGTTGTTGCACTATGAAACCAAAAAAACACCTTTGTCCGTGTTTGAGTCAGATTGTCAAAGCGTTTTGCTCATAAATGCTCTGCCTGGATAAAAATCTCTGTGATATATCATCTGAAAATAAAGCTAAAAATATAATACTGTAAGATATAAGAGAGAAGATTACAACAAAACTAACTAATTTCACCCAAACATGGGTCATATATAATGATAATGATAAGCAATACTCTCCGTGTTGCACTGCATCTCATCCAGTCACTCAAACATCTACCTGCAAATGTGTGTGTTTGTTTGTTGGAATCAAAACAGTAAAAACTAGCAATACTCATGATCCAAAGTGTGTAAACACTCATTCATTCTCTGTAATAATGAGAAATACTAGGGAGGTGCACAAAACTGAAGCAAGCATGCTATTTGAAAATGGTGCAGGTCGATTAAAATTAATCATCCAATGGTCACATATCAGGATTTTCAATGACTCATAAATTGTGACATCCTTTTTATTCCTACTGGAGGATGCAATACAAATTAAAACGACAAGGGACAATGTTTTTCTTTTTTTTCACATCAAAGCTAGCACATTAAAATAAAGCTAAATTCAACGTACTGCAACACTGAACTCCAGAGTGATGACTTATATAGCTCAAATAACTTATGTCCCCCTCTTTTAAGCCAATCAGACCAATACGCATGCACACCTCTGTGTGTCACTAACAAGATGTAAACGTATGCACATCATTGGCCATCATTTAGATACAGCAATACAGCTTCGGAAAAATTAGTATCTTAACCCCTTTTAACCTTATGGTTAATGTTAACAGTCTAAATTAACACGCACTTTAATCTCTTTTCTTTTCTGTAATTTTTTGAGAGGGCCAGAATGCCTTTACGATGCAGTTTCGGGGTCAATATGGTGAGTTTCAGCTATGTATACAGCACATACACTAATTCTAGGTGTTTCAAATAAAACAGACATATCTAGAATCATATGTATTACACAAATATAGATACTCCTTTTTTCTTGTTCACTTTTGAGCAATAAACACATGAACTGGAACAGCGAAACCATAAGAAAGTCATTCTTCCATGAGAGTTATCCAACAAGATACAGAGTCCGTTTTCACACTGAGCGTTGCACCTCGGATGGTGTCGAGTCGACTTCTGTACAAAAGGTAATCCAACCGGTTTAAAGGTGACTGGTGTTTGCAGTGGCTAATAACAATGTGCTGGGTGCAAGAGCAGTAGTGGCAGGGAAATGAGGGCCAGCTGTGCTGTTCACATGGTGTGTGTGTGTGTGTGTGTGTGTGTGTGTGTGTGTGTGTGTGTGTGTGTGTGTGTGTGTGTGTGTGTGTGTGTGTGTGGGAGGGCGGGGGCGGGGGCGGGGATAGAACAGACAATTTTCTTGTTCACTTTGAGAGCAAACAGAGAGAGAGTAGATCAGGGTGAAAACCATTTCAGTTCTTGAAATTATAACAAGGCATCCCTCACCAAACCACACGCCAGGAGGACAGCCAGCCCATAGGTGGATGATATTCTTGTACCTGAGAAGAGAAAATCAAAGGATTGAAAAACGTACTATGAACATTACATTTTCTGATATAACCATTGCAAAAAAGAGAGAAACATTTCTCTCTCTCTCTCTCTCTCTCTCTCTGTCTCTCTCTTTCCCTCTCTCTCTCTCTCTCTCTCTCTCTCTGTCCTTCTCTCTCTCTCTCTCTCTCTCTCTCTCTCTCTCTCTCTCTCTGTCCTTCTCTCTCTCTCTCTCTCTCTCTCTCTCTCTCCCTCTCTCTCTCTCTCTCTCTCTCTTTCTCTCTCTGTCTCTCCCCTCTCTCTCTCTCTCTCTCTCTCTCTCTCTCTCCCTCTCTCCCTCTGTCTCTCTCTCTGTCTCTCTCTCTCTCTGTCTCTCTCTCTCTCTCTCTCTCTCTCTCTCTCTCTCTCTCTCTCTCTCGCTCTATGTCTCTCTCTCTCTCTCCCTCTCTCTATGTCTCTCTCTCGCTCCCTCTCTCTCTCCGTCTCTCTCTCTCTCCCTCTCTCTCTCCCTCTCTCTCTCTCTCTCTCTCTCTCTCTCTCTCTCTCTCTCTCTCTCTCTCTCTCTCTCTCTCTCTCTCTCTCTGTCTCTCTCCCTCTCTCTCTCTCTCCCTCTCTCTCTGTCTCTCTCGCTCCCTCTCTCTCTCTCTCCCTCTCTCTCTCTCTCTCTCTCTCTCTATTGCCAGATGTTACAAGATTTGTCAATTGTCAGAGACTTTGCCACAAAATAATTTTTTTAAATCTTCTTTTAAGAGAGACCTGAAAACATACATACATACATACATACATACATACATACATACATACATACATACAGCTTGCCCTCGTACTTTATAATACTTTTATAAAATACACATTATTTCATGCAGTGTTACAAATGTGTCTATATTGTTTGTTTTTTTTGTGTGTTATCTAACATTTGGTTGTCTCATTGTGTTTCGCCCTCCTCTGCATTCCAAATATTACACCATATGGTTTCATTAAGTTTGGTCCATAAGGCTGCAGTCACCTATAAAGCCTGTGAGCACTGCTTGGCTGCGGAGCATGCATTCATACACATTACATTGCAAAATACATCTAGGTTATTTTTTGTGTGAGTCAAATAGTTTTTAACAATTTGCCAAACAATATTAAACCATTAAACATTCATCCATCTTAACCATTTTTGGTGACTTTATTGTTTTCCACTGTCACGACACAGACAACTGGAAACATTAGTTTCTTTTTTTGTACTGGTGAACACATGCGCAGCTCCTCAAGCACATACATTATGCCAAGGCTGCTCAATGTAATTGCAGAATTAGAGTAAATAGAACCTGGCACATCATTCATACAAAACTGTCAAGGTCTAAAATTGGCTTTTGACGAGTTGACTTAAACTTAATATTCTTACATACATTCCACTATCTTTACCAAACAACCACATAAAACTACAACTGTAACCCCCCAAAGTAAACAGCCTTTAAAGTGTTATGAAAATGATTTACATGGGCAGCTACTGTTGCCTTGGCCCTGACAAACTGTTATCACCACTGCAGGCAGCTCTGACTGTTTACTGAGCATCTGACATGACTAACAACTGCAAACTAGAACACAGCCTCCTCAGCCTACTCTTTGATTCCCCTGCTTCTCGGGGACATCCAACCTGAACTGATGAGAGCAAAGCAACCAATGACAACTATAGAATTCTATGCAGCAGAATTCTTTGTACGAAAAATAGTTTACTCTCCATCAGCAGAAACAGAAAGAAAGGATTTGATAAACTTAAAAGGAAGAATAAGTGCAAAGTTGTAATCCTGTGAAACAAGGCAGGACTTGGGAAATACAAAATGAAATATTCACTAAATCATATTGACATTGACTAGATTCCTGTGTCAGGCCGGGGGATGGTTCTAAGAAGGAAATCGTCCGGGTGGGACACTTTGTACCTTGCGGCCCAGCTCTGTCTGGGCTGCTGGGGATTGGGGGATGAAGGGAGGAATGGTAGGGGGGAGGGCTTTGACCCTTTATTCCTCCCCACCACATCTAATTTGGCTTGAGGTGATCTAGAGAACAGGAGTGCCACAGAGGAGCAGCAATCACTCTGGGCCAAAACATCCTTCACACAGAGAATAATTAATCAGCCTCCAGCTACGAGTCAGAGCAAGACACAGATACAGACAGTACATAAAACTGTACATGGAAAACGAATGCAGTAATTCACTTATACCAAGCTTTTTACAATCGTCCAATCAGTAATCAATCAGTAAAAATCTTAAAGATGCACAATTTAATTTAAAAAACAGAAAACCTCTTAATTATTTCGAGACATTTGTGACCTTGTCCCATTTCTTTTTTCTTTGGATGCACCAAGCAGGTTTTCCTGAGGGCCATTAAGAAAGTGTGAGACCCTGAGCATCCTATGCCATTCTTTTTCTGAGATAAATTTTTTATTAGCACCATTTATCATTCAGACATACAGAACAAATTCCACAATATGTGCCAGGTAATATCAGATGGTGCACAGAACATGAAACACAAATTGAAGAAGAACAAAAACCCTCTCCCACCCCCCACCCTCTGCGGTCTGGAGGAAAACAAAAGAAACAAAGAAACAAACAGAAACCACACCTCTCCTCTAGTTCTTGTGGCGTTGAGGTCATTAGTTCTGAGTTCTGGGGGGGGGGGGACCAGCGTTGAGCTATCATTGGTTGCAGTTGAGCTGGCTAATCCTATGCCATTCTGAACATCTTGTACCATTTCTATATGTATGATATGTGACCCATACATGAGGTCACATATCTTAACCTAGTACGGTTGAAATGAAAACCTATGCTATCTGTGTTCCACAAAAAATACCTGTATTTGGTTTTACATGGGAAGTTGTAAGGAATCAGCCAGACATTTTTTCTGTTCTACTGTCATTACTACTCCTCCTACCATACTGTACATTTATACGTTTAATTCACAACCACGTACAGTACCTGAATTAATCGAATCATAGCAATGAAGCACTATGCTTCAGCAACACATGGTCAACATCAGCCAAGCTTTATCCTGCACTGCATGACTAATCTGGTTAAAATGATAAAAGGTTTTTGAAGATGAATCTGGCTGTGTGTTTGAGTATTGAACTTACAATTATCTACACCTCCATGCTTTTAGTATAGCCTTTCTTTACATTTTACCAAATCTTGGCAAAACATGATGAAAAGTCCTGCTGCTTTGGCTACTCGCAGTTCTTGTCCCTACTGTAGAGACAACAATCCTCTGGATTAATTATTGAAAAAATTTCTGAAGTTAAAAAGAGTGTTAATCTTCATTTATCAATTAATTTTTCTAAAGAAAATAACGGCAACAGTTTTGGTTTTAAAAAGTCTTAAATTAAAAAGGTTTTGTGTCTAGGTCTTAAATCATTTTAAACAGGTCTTAATTTTCCTACGTCCATGTAACGTTACCTTTAATGCTCATTGAAATTCTCCCGCAGCGCTTTAGAATATTTTTGTTGTTGTAGTTATTTCTTTCACTAGTGCAAACATAATTCGCTGTATAACGACTACAGATGAGACCAACATGCAACTTAAATTGCAGCCAATCAGCTTTCGTGTTATTGGTGTCTCTTTTAGATTGTACCACAGACATAAACCGATTTTATTCTTCAGGTATGTGCAAGTGCACGATTAGCGATACTTGGCTTGACAAACTGAATTTAGGGCAAAAAGCCAGTTGCTTACAATGTATTTGAAGCCAAGTGCTTCTTATGCGAGCGAGAAAGCAATCAAACTGGTAACGTTGAGTGTAGGGGCGCTGGAGTCTCATGCAGAAAGTAAGAAACGTGCTGCTGTGAAAGGTCTCCAGCAAACGACAGCCATCAGCTAGTTCTGCCAGGTATCTGGCAGCGGCTCCAGCTCCGGCCCCAGCACTATCTCCACACAGCCTAGGCAAGGCCCACACAGCAGCAGGTAATGTTAGCCCACCAATAGCTGCTTATACGGTTAAATGCTGAAAGCTAAATGGTGTAAAGTGTGGCAGTATTTCACTGGAAATGATTCCAACAGTCTGCAGTTAAAGATAGAGAGTAGCTGCACCGTAGACACCGGTGGTGCTCTCAGAGTTGTCAGAGGAACAACACAGACAGGACGTAATGGTACATTCAATTACAGTTGGTAAACTGGTGGTGCATTTAATGGAATTGGAAAATACCCTTTTGTCATCTGTTGTTCTTCTTTTTGTCGTGTAACTGCAATTGACAGGTAAACTAAGTAAGTAATTGTTATTACATAAATCATTTTAATAAAACCATATGGACTTAGCAATACACAGGCCGTGCTCTTCTTTATTTTAAAGTATCAATTGAGATACTACTTTTTTTTGCTAAACTGTAGACAAACAAATGTTTTCTCTGTACCTAATTTGTGTTTTTTCCTATGCAAAAGGTTAATCTATTTTGTCTAGTTTGTTGAACATGATACATAAGTTCAAGCCAACAGCAACAGCCGTGGGGAGAAATCCCACAACCTGCATGCTGTAAGAATGACTCCTACTAATGTCAGGTTAAATTGATGCAATATATGTAGCTGTATCTGTTTGGGGTATGTTTACATAGAGTAGTACTAGCCTTATTTTTTAGCCATATTTATTATTGCACGTGTACAATACTCGATTTAAGGGAAAAAAATGTTTAATTTCATAGTTCAGAATTGATTTAGAATTTATATTGTCTTATTTTATACCAAACTACTGTAAATCAAGTGTTTTTTTGTTGCTGGCTGATCTCACTGTGGCACCTATATCAAGAAGTATTGAAAAAACAAGTCCATCTATTTGTGTTGATGTATTTATATTATGCAGGGTTTACACACTGCCATGTATGGCACTAGCCTTCTCATTGGGAACACATTTGGGGTTTAGTGTCTTTCTCAAGGATCCTTTGACATGCAGACAGAGGAGCAGCTGGGTCTACTGCTCTAACTGCTTCAGAGCTTTGAATAGTGTAGGCTGCATAGACCTGGATAGTAAGTAATCATTTCCTGAAACAACAACTAAATACACTAGCAATAAATTGAGGCAGGGCTGCTGGGTCATAATGACATCCTTCTGGGTACAACATGATAGGTCACCGCACGCTACACAGCTGTGATGGGTCAATTCTTTGCTTTCAGTTCTGACATCCTCCAGATGTACTTTTAAAATCCATTGAAGCAACTCTAAATAGTGCTACAATCCCTCTAGAATCTGGGGATCAAGCCACACTTGTAGATAACAGAAGGGAGATTGTTATTCATACATTATTGATTTGCTGTTGTAGTGGTTTCTATTGCTTTCGTTGGTATTTGCAAAGTCATTTTTCAGTTTGGTTGTCTGAGAGAACATAAAAAGTAAAAGAAGGTGGATGTAGATATGATTTTATCACGCAAAATATAACCTGAGTGTAGCTGTAGCTGAAAAATCCAGTCAAATAATTAATATATAGCGTAAACACACTGTCTCCACCTGAAAATTCATAGAGTGAGGTGCTCCAAAATCCAGTCAGACCCCCAACTCTATTCAGGGGGTCTGCATTTTTATTTGTCTTCTGATGTTCTTCAGTTTCAGAAGAATGTGTTAACGTGCAGACAAACAGCATTATACGGTGGCCCTGAAGTGCAAATCACAACAGCAAATAGAAAAATGCAACAGCAAATCATAAAACACAACGGCAAATAGGAAAACACGACGGCAAATATGAAAACTTGACAGCATTAACTTCTACCAGAAAAGGTAGGTCCTATCTAGCAGAGGACGGAACCTCCTGATTGGACAGACGGACTGTCTGTCTTTTAACAGGAAGTAGAGGTGAAAAACACGGAAAAGCGCCTACTTTTAACAGCGAGACAGTCCGTCTGTCTAATCAGGAGGCTCCGTCCTCTGCTAGATAGGCCCTACCTTTTTGCTGTCGTGTTTTCCTATTTGCTGTCGTGTTTTCCTATTTGCCGTTGTGTTTTATGATTTGTTGAAGTGTTTTCCTATTTGCTGTTGTGTTTTTATATTTGCTGTCGTGTTTTAATATTTGCCGTTGTGTTTTCCTATTTGCCGAAATGTTTTATGATTTGCTGTTGCGTTTTTCTATTTGCTGTTGTGATTTGCACTTCAGGGCCACCGTAGCATTATGACAGTGGGCCCAACTATTTTTCCAATTATTTCACAAAGGATGAAGAAGCCATAATAGCAGAGCCAGTATAGCAAAGTTGACCATTTTCCTATTTAAGACTATGATGGGTGAAGATCATTTTTTGTATTCTGTAAAATCTGACAAGTTGATTGACAATTTAGGAAACCAAATGCCTTCCTTTTCTTTGTCTTTTTTGTGTTTACTGGTGTATGCTGGTGCAATGGAATGGAATAAACTACTTTTAAACTAAGGAGGCGACAAAACCCCTTATCTTCAAGGTAAAGGTTAAATGCTATTTGTTTTCAATAGTTTTGATCGTGCACGGTTGGCTGTGAAAACACTTGTATTTATAACGATAAATAAGTCCAGGACTTTATCCTTCTATCACTGGGAAAGTCTGATATGTTTTTTGGGGGGGGGGTTTGGACAATAAACCTAATCAAAAGCCAAAGCCAAAGCCAACGCAATAACAGAGATCTGGGAGAGCACACAAGTTTGCTACAGTAAAGTCAAACAGGGAAAATGAGTGTTCGAGCATCAGAGAGCATTTAAACAAGCCAACAGTCTATCCTGAATATTTTTACTTCTAGTTACCAACATTTTTGGGTTGTACCCATTCTAGCTACGAAATGTCTCATCGCAGGTTGCATGAAAAAAAGCAAAGATTTGAGAAAAGTCCAAAAACAACATCATTTTGTGTTTAATTGAATATTTTTTCTCTTCTTCTTCCCTAACTTTTAAATCATTTTGTAATCCATACGATTTATCTTGTGACCCTCCAGGGTTGAAACCTCAATTTGGAGGTAAAAGCAAATATGAAAGGCACTCAAAAAGTCTGTTATAATTCTACAGGAAGACTGTATGCAAGCAACTATGGTTAGTGAGGTAGGTCAAAGTTGAAGCAAGAAATCTGTCTGTAGCCTGTGATTGGTGTTTAATAATTTCACTGTGCACCTGCATTTTCAGGCCGATTGTGCAAGCAGCTATAACGACCCATATTTACGTTTGCTGCAACCTCTTGTGGCAGAAGTAATTATCGCAGGAGCAAAGGAGGAAGTGAGTGAACAAATAATGCCAAATTCCACGTAAAGTTGGGTTGGGTTAATGAAAGGGTCAAACAAACACAGGACTTTCATTCAGGAGACCGGGTTCCTTGCCAAATCCGCATCAAAAATCAACTGTCACTTTTTGAAACTAACCAACTTTTACAGAACTTCATACGACGCAGTGCGGCACTTTGCTGCATGTCAATCACCCTCTCTTTCCCCTTTCCTGTCTTCAGCTGTCCTGTTTAATAAAGCCATAAAAATGCCCTAAGAATAATCTTTAAAGAACAAAAATCGGCGGCCGTTATGTTAAATAGAATGGTCATATAATTAAAACTAGCACCAAGGTCTTCTGTTAAAGTCACGTGTTAAAAACGGCCAGTAAATAGATAGATATATATGTCGTTTTGGAAGTCAATGAAAATGTACCTATTCTGTTGATTGGGTATGAGGATGTGTTGTGCATTTTGTACCTTGCAGCCCAGCTCTGGATTGTCTAGGCTGGGGGATTTCCACTTTGGCCTCAAGTGGTTTTGACAAGTTCCCAGATCTCCGAAATGAACATGGTAGGTAGTATCCAACGTACTACAATCAAGGTAATTGTTCATTTCCTGCTGTCTTTTTTTAACCTTGCAGTATGCGTTATTGAGACTGTTTTAACACAACAATGATGCCTTAGCAAGACATTGCAAGCCTGTATCTGCGCTAAAAGGGATCCGCTGGAGTTATCTGGAGGGTCTTTTATTTATGATTCTTATGCAAATGTACATAAAAAATATGTGTTTGTTCAGATTTGAATGAGTCATAACTGCGGGAAGGAGTAGAATTGTTGATGCAAATTGCAGTAATCAGGTGCTAAAGGTTTTTGAAGTAGCTTAATTGCCTGTGTGTCACAGCAACTGCTGCTGCTTCTGCTGACCTTGTATGTGAGCGATTAATACTACTGTAACTTCTGTTACTTTTAGAACACCTGTATGCACCTAACAAGAAAGCTTTGCCTCACATCACATGTAGTTTACTTAAACTACATGGGTCATTTGTATTCTTTCCTTCAATGCCAGTCACATTGAAATACAGTCTGATTTTATGTGACTTATATAACACACATGAGACTATATCAGCTTACTCTACCAATTAGCATGCATCTGGTGTCAGGTTGTCTCATGTGTACTCTCCTTGGCACATAAAATGCATGTAAGCCATCCACAAACAACTGAAACACAGTTTTAGCCATTTTTCTCATATAAATCACACGTTATCTCAGTTATATATTTGTGTGAGCTGTTTTTCACTTCAAAATTAACCTTGCCAGTGAGCATACTAAAGATGAAGGTACCTTCTGTGTTCCTGTGCTACTTTTAGAAAACAACAAAGGAAGAACATTTATGAATTATTGTTGTTTTTGTACACTAGTATGCATTTTAATTGCTGAGTAAATAAAAAATACAAAAAGAGTCCAGCAATACAGTTGAATACACAAAAAAACTACCTTGTATGTGGGCAGTAGTTGCATTATTTATATCACTTATATAGCATATCATGCATCACACATCACTGTGACTACAAGCATCTCCACACACTTCATGACGTAGTTTGCTTGACAAGGTCACTCTGTCTCTACATGCCATTTTACATCTGAATTCTTACATGGTTATTGAGCTGTAGAAGGGAATCTCAAAGAGAAATGAAAGCTGAAGGAAAAAGTTTCCATGGCAGATATGATTTGGAGACGTCTGACTTTTTATAGGATGTCTCAGGGTTTAGAACTGCACGATGCCTCTTTAAGTTTGCATTTTCTCCATGTATTTTCCTGGCTTTCTTCCACTGCAAACTACTTTAGCTCTGTAGCCGTAATGAGTGAGAGTATCTGTCTGAGCTAGTAGAAACCTTTTCAGGCTTTCTCGGTGCATGCTGTCTTTGAATAGACCCACACTGAATACTCTTTTTTTTGTCCTACTTAACCTAACATAACTCTACATTTTGCCAAAATGTTTTTGGCTCAGTGAAATGGTGATGTTGAATATCAATTCCAGGCCAGCGAGGCAGTCAGGTTCAGTGAGGTAGGGAGGTGAATCACCACAGCACCTCTACAGGGAGCTCAAACTGGCTTAGTGCCAGTTCCATCTATGCTGATCCCTGACCAGCTGACTGGCTAGCTGACCGTCTCTTTGACTCGCTTGCTTACTTGCCTGGTGGCTCTGTCACGAAACCTGCTGTCTGATTTGCTTGTGGACTGATACACTCTCTATCTGACTGTCTGGCTGCCTAAGCCATGACTGGGATTTTGGCTGACTGACTGGTTAAATACAACTTGATGTCATTATCTTGCGGCTTGACTGTTCAACTGTGAATGAGGGTAAATGTGATAACACAGTCTGGTGGGTAATGCAAAAGCTTCAAAATTACCATCCACTACGTTTGGAAGGATCCCACCAGCAGTTTTGTGTGTTTTAGCTGACATTACTGCAACAATTTTCCAAACCATCTAGCCATAAATGACATGAGGAACAAGCAGCTGATTAGGGCTTAATGTGGGGCCCAGCTAAGAGGTAGTTGTACTTATCTCAGTCAGTTTCAGTATCACTGTTTCCTTCCTAAACTAAAAATACTGCTTCTATGAATGTTTCAGCTTATGTCAACATCCAATTTGCAGCTGTTGCGATGTACTAAGTAACATCACTGTGGTCGAATGTAACAAAGTACATTTATTCAAGAACTTGTGCTACTTGAGTATTTTGATTTCATGCCACCTGCTACTTCTGCAAACACATTTTATTGATTCTCAGCAGAAAACTAAATACATTATGCAATCCAACATAAAGAGCTCTGCATACATACAGATATGCATGCATTTACATTAGAAAATAAATAAATGAACAAAACAAATCAATCCATCCTGTCCTGCCCATCCCTGTCCATCCCCCTGTGCAAAGATAAACACAACCAAAGTATGTTTAAAACACAGTCTCAGGTGAGCGACTCTGCTGTGAGAATCTGCTTTTTAATACAAATTCTTTAAGGTCATCAGGTAAATAGTCCAACAAGGGAGACCACATCCTCGTGAAGGACATCTCGTTACCTTTAAGAACTGTGCTAATTATCTCATCAGGGAGAACCCTGGAGCTCAGTACAGTAATGCCTGTGCCTGTTAGACTGCCACTGTTGCAGACATTTAGCCATTTATTTATTGTGAGGCTTCATTGCATCTTCAGCTCAGAATTGAGCTTTTCCCCCCATGTCTTTTCGTCTTTTTGTTAGGACCCATACAGGCATCCACATGAACTCGAAATGACACATTGACATTGCGTGCGACTGCTTGAGCAATATGAATGCAGCCATGAACAGCATTCCTGCGGTTCCTAACCACCTACTGGAGTGATGACTCATTGGTGTTCTTTCCTTAGACATATGCAGTCGAGGCAGTTTGAAAAAATATGATGGTTCTTTAAAACAAGGTCAGTGATTTTTTTGTTTGGATGAATGCTTATGCAATAAGCTGAGTCCATATTTGTTTTTCTTTCATGTAGCAACCAGGCTGGCCTCGGGGCTGGGGGGACAAGTTTTGCTTAGGGGACATTCTTCCTTTTTTTTTTTTTTTGCTCGCATTCAGCTCTAGTCACCTCTGAGCCTTGAGAAAACAACAGGAATGATGGCCGAGCTGTGATCTAACAACATCTGACACACTGGTGGGGAGTAGCTGTGAACAAACCATTCGGTTCCTGCTGCTGCTGCAGACGCTCCACAAGCCACAGTCACATTCCCCCCATCTGGAAAGTGCCTCATTGTTTACAGATGCAGCAATGCGGAAAAGGAAAATATCTGCACTCTCCCAGGTTTAATTTCATCTCAGCCCATTTACCTATTGTTGCTCATCTGCCTCAAACCTGAGCGCGGCAGTAATAGAACTCTGTCGCCCTCAGCCGTAACACCTCTGTGCCACTCAGAGAAGGTGGCTTAGGCTGCCTGAACAGACACGGAGAGGCATTTATCAGTGTCAGACACACCACACAGAGGACTCACTGCAACACAGTTGTCAGCATAATTTGGCTGCCTCATAATCTCTGACTCTGCAGCCCCGGGGATTATTCAATTTTCTACCTCTATTCAGTGGCAAGTAATATCTTTCTGTTTTGCTTCAGGGTGCAGAGGGCTATCTGAGCCCAGAGCAGGGCCGACTTTGTGTTTGAACTGTCTGACCAGGAAGAAAATGATTGGCATTTATAGATGAGGAGGAGGGGTACTGTTGTAATATAGTTTGATAATCAGAAATGAAAATAATGCAAAGAGGTAATGAGAGAAAATTCACACTGAGCCAAGACTGATTTCCTCTATCATGCTGACATGAGAAATAGATGAAGCACTACAAACACACAAACTTACATCACATACATGTAAAGGAGGCATTATAAGTGATAGACAATTGTGTATTTTTAAGTAGTATGAAAATACAGCCACATTGTAGTTCAGTTAGGTTAGTCCAAATATTTTAGTTGAGATTAGGGTAAGGTTTTTACTGCTACTATTGTGACTGCCCTCTCCAGAAAAAGACAACAGCATTGATTGTTTATTTTCACGATCACAAGACGATGGTCATGTCTGAACAATCTCTCTTAGTAACGAAGGTGGCAATAGTGTGCCATTGTTATACTGAAAACCCTCTTAGGGAGATGGTGAGGGTGGCTGCAAGGGCGTACAAAGTGTTTAATTATAACGACAATCATTCCCTAATCTTAACCAAGGTTTATTTGAAGGGCAATAAACAACCTATTGTGTCATTTAGGACTCAAACCTTGGATGGTTTCGCTTATTGGACTATATAAAAAAAACTCTGATATGGTCTGAACCTTTTCTTACTTAAAAAAATGAACAAAAAATTGTAAGTTTTGAAGAAAAGTTTGTTTCAATCGTGCAACAAGGCACTCTTTCGGAGAATGACTGTAAAGATTTACAAAGAATATGTTTACAGCATTTACTCTCTAAATGGGACATTTTGGGGCCGCTCGGTGGACGATACACTGGTAAGAGCAAATTAAGTTTAACCAGGCTGGGGTTCGAGTCCGACCTGCGGCCCTTTGCTGCGTGTCATCCCCTCTTTTTCTCTCCCCCTTTCCTGTCTATCCACTATCACTATTGAATAAAGGGAAAAGCCCCAAAAAATAAGCTTTAAAAAAAACAAGTATCCAGCTAATTTAAATAGCTCACGTTACTGCACTGGGTGAACAGTTAACTTCATTTAATACTATATGTGGTGTTTTACAGAGGCAATGTCGCTGCATCTGGATTAGAGATGTTCTGGTATCGGCTCCAATACTGCCTAAAACGCTGGTATCGGTATAGGGAAGTACTGGAGTTAATGCACCGATCCGATACCACGTAATAAAGCCCTAAAGAAAAAATACGTTAAAGTAGTTTATTTATGTTGTTTTTCCGTTATAATTGACTGTCAAACTGGAGAATAAAAGAATGTTCTGTGGCATTCGTGTTTCACAAAGAGTTTAACCTGAGCCAGACCGACAACAAAGATAGAAATAATATCACATCCATACAGGGATAGCAGTATACAGCTGTTATACATCATATCATCCATACAGGGATAGTAGTATACAGTTCTTAAAACATAATAAAATATATGACACACTGGTATCGGATCGGTACTCGGTATCGGCCGATACGCAAGTTCAGGTATCGGAATCGGTATCGGGAAGAAAAAAATGGTATTGGACCATCTCTAATCTGGATCGTGAGAGCTGTTCTTTCTCCTATCCCAATACGTATGTCTAGCCAGACCTAACTCCAGAGTACTGTGGAGATAGGTCTGGCAATGCGAAACAGTAGTAAACACCCAAATGCGATGTCATGGTGTACTGTCCACTAGTGCTGACAGATAAATCGTATTTTCATCATCATTGCAATATGTACTATGCGATAAACACATCATAAAAGACTGCCTGAAACGCAATGAATAAAGAAAATCCCTCTATTTACAGTATCATTACCCCTTGTTCAACAAGTTTTAACATGTAGACATTGAGGAAGCAATATTTAGTGATGCCACTGTGGCATTAGTGGCATTTTAGGCCTTTATTATATAGGACAGCTGAAGATGTGAGAGAGAGAGAGGGGGAATGACATGCAGCAAAGGGCCGCTGTGACAAGGACTGAGCCTTTGTACAGCTAATGGCGAATTGTGACGAGCTAAAACATTAGCTGTCTGTATGAAGTGTAACTGTTTATCTTAGTTTGCCACACTTTTTAAAATTTGGCAAATTATTGTACACTTAGCTGCTGGCTGAGACAAACCAGCCCCACCTCCATCTTTCAGTAAAATCCACATGGAAAATTATTATTCACGTCGATGATGTCATTGGACCTCAGCAGAGTGAGGAGGACAAAGGACAGACATCAGTCATTAATACATTTCTAGAATCTTCATTTTTTTTTCTAAACTTAACTAAGTATTTTGATGTCAGGGATATTATTGTATTGCTATTTTAGATTGTTTCCAATGAGATATTATATTATTATTATATGTTTATATAGTGACGTTGCTGTTGTAAACATCACTGTTGCTGCTATAGAAATTGTATTTTAGCCTAGTGATATTGTCCATTTTCAGTTATAATCCAGATCTGAATTTAAAGACAACCAGGCTGACATGGGAAATATATAGCTTATATGCACACTTCAATATTCGTGCGTGATCCGGCAGAATTTCCAGTAGCACCGGAGCAATTTCGGAAGTGGAACGTCTTGGATATAGACTAACTTCTACATAACTGCGGCAAGGTGAGAGGTTATAGCACTAAAGCTAAAACAAGATTTTCAACTGGTCTTAAGTTCATCTTTTATCATATTATTTGTAAAAGGACAACATAAAAGTGATTCAGATGCCCACATAATATTGAAGTTACAGGTATTAGGGTTAACTATTTCCTTGTACAGTACAGTACACGCTCAGTACATGCTCCTGTTCACTAGCTTGATTGTGACCAAACTAAAATGGTCAAGTCAACTTATAAAAGGCTGCACAACACGTTTACAGTTACAATTGAGTAATTAATCATTTTGAGATTCTACAAGTTAGTGAGGAATACCCTTTTAGAATGGTTGACAAAGTTGAGTAAGGAAATACACATGTTGAGCTAATTGCAGCTATTTAACCTGATGTTATATTAAATATACCCATAACTCCTTACAGGTCAATATGTAAACTGTTTTCTGTCTTTGCTGCTATATTTATTAATCATGCCATATTTCATTAACAATAACAGTTGGCTGTTCCAATCATTTGATCTAGTAAAAACGTGAACCAAAACAAACTCCAGTTTGGTTTCTGCTGGTAACCAATTTCAATAAAAAAAATTAGACATATTTAAGATTGCTTCGTCTTTATCATTAAAAAACTAATCAGCAGTCTCATTTAACTTACACACATTTCTGTTAATACAGTCATTTAATCAACCCATAAAGCATTTATTTTCAATGTAAATAAATGATTACAAAGAAAATGTGTTAATTACTTAATTATTTAAAATAATTTTAAGTAATATTTTTGTTTTGCAATAGCTTTAGGGAAATAGGGAATTATTACTGTATTTTACAGATTGGTTGCTGCATATTATCTCTTATTTAAAGAAAGGGCTTCCTTGAATAGGTGCAATATGTTCATGTTTGTCAAAGAAATCCACTGAGAACACAGCTGACCTCAACAATAATGAAAGGGTTCGATTATCCTCCACTAGCTTGGTGTGCACGTTTTTCATTTCTTGCAAAGGCTGATGATGTTTGCACTCACCAAGACAACTCAATACCTATTACACTGCACACATCTTTGAAAGGATTTCAGCCTTACTGTGCTTGATGAAAGACAAAGGTAACATTGATATTCTTTGCAATCTGCTGAATGTAATTACAGACTGGGTATTAGATGATGGAGACGTACTGCAGTTAATCTCATGAATTCCAGTTGTTAAAATTCAATGAAAATAATGATAGCTTAAAGTCAGTATGTTTAGCATTTTTACATTTATAGCATCTTTATAGCAAATTATTCTAATGGCGTTTTTTGATGCAGAAAAATTAGAGAATTCTGGAGAAAATGTGTTGCTTTCAGTACCTTATTTTACAGTATCCCAGGTTCATATCCAGAGGTGTCTTTCCATCAATATGGGCATGTTCAAATTCTACCCACAGCAACATTTTAAGCAATTGGGGATAATAAAAAGGAGCAATGACATTCTTACCAAATAAATGTGGGAAATAATTTTGAAATGTGCTACTGATTTGGACTAGCCTACTCAGGCAGGGAGTCCCATAGCAGAGCACCCTGCAGCAAGGATACCCTGGGTAATAAGGTTTTAAGAAGCACCAGAGGAGGCTGCCTGGGGATCTCAGAAGCTGCTCATGGGGGATAACTATTTCTATAATATAGCTGGGAGCCTGACATGTAGTGCTTTAACATTAACAGTAACGTCTAAAAATCTAAACTTACAAGCAACATGCAAAGAGATGCATAAAGGGTAGAATGTGTTCTCATCTCATAGAATTAGTTAAGAGCCTAGCAGCAGCGTTTTGGGTATGCTGCAGGCTGGCAATTGACTTGTAGTTTATGCCTCAATAAAGAGAATTGCAACACTCCAAACGAGATGGAATAAAACCACAGACTTCTTCAATATCTGTGTTATTTTGGCTCTGATCGTCATCTGAGGGAAACAAGACTGCATCACCCTAGCCCCTTGCTTATCCATCCATCCATCCATCCATCCATCCATCCTTGCTTATCAATGGTTATCAATTATTATTATTATTAATAATAATAATATTAATATTATAGTTTCTCTAAACAGATTGTACTTATGTAAGTCAGAGGAAGAAGCAGAGCTAAATAGCGGGGTCTCATATTTTGATTCATTGATAGTGCCACAGTGACAAGGCCCACTGCATGGTTCTCCAATTGGGCTCCATAAACATGCATGGCCATTATAACTTCCGCAATTATGTAATTGCAACTTTAAGACAGAATTTTAGACGGCAACTTATTTCAAAATATTTCTATAAGGATTCTTAACAACATTGATATTAACAAATTATTTGTTGAGCTTTTACATTTGCATAAAACTTGAGGATCCTCACACCTTGGAACCTGAGGATTCTCCTATGACACACTGAGCTTCTCTCTCCTCCTCTCTTTCTCTCCATCTGTGTGCATTCATGTCCCATTATTACATGTTACTAACTCAGATTCTTCCCTAGAGACCTTGTGCTTTCTCGCCTTGCAGACTCTCTTGGATTGTGGTGGCACCTGGATTTTGGTCCTGCTCGACGCCCACTGCTACTACTATTATTTGTCATACTTATCTTTAGTGTTACTATAATTGCCACTGTTCATCATGTAATTCCATTATAGCCACTGCTATAATTATTATGAGTCATATTTATGTATAAATAATACAGAAGTATTTATAATATTTATAAAAAACTGTTTAACTGAAGAGTGTATTAGTATTATGCATCTGTTGTCCCTTGTCTGTTTTTATTTTGCTCTATTTTAGGACTTCCCAGTTAAATAAAGGTTAAATGAATAAAGTAAAAAATGCCAGTCTGTGCGTCTGTTTTCTAAAAAGGCCATTTTACACTGGACAGCTGTATAAATGCATGCTGAAGTCTGTTGTTGGTTGTTCTATATCTCCCCCAAACAACTTTATTTTAGGTAGGTGACTCACAAACATGTCAAACAGATCAGGAACATTGCAGACCAGGCTATATGCTGGTAGTAAAACTCTGACTAGATGAGTTCTTTTTGTCTTCCACTGTGCCCTCATTAAGTATTCTTCCCCCAGGGCCTTACCTGAGCTTGGGTTGTGTTTAGCTGTATTGGAGGATGTGTGAGAGGTGGAGGTGGAGGCCACTCTCTGGTCTGAACTCATGCTGTCCTGGCCCAGAGGTGAGTTGGACTTTCTTGGCTTCTTGTCTGTCAGGTGCAGCGGGGAGCTTTTCTTGGGAGGCAGCAGTGGTCGTCGAGGCCTGGCCGTGGCATTAACCTTCAGCCAGGCTTGGGCTTTGTACTCCACAATCTCTCCGTAGTTAGCTCGTGTCACCCGGCACTCGTACAGTCCTTCGTCACTCTTGCCGACTCTTGAGATCTGCAGCTTGTGTGAGATGTCGTTGCCCTGGACTTTCACTGTCTGTTAGAGTGATTGAAAAAGACCAAAGTGTCATAACAGTGATGGAACCAAACAAGACTTCATGCCAATTTATACTGCATTGCATTCTCATTGTCATTATACTGTGACATTTGGATACAAACATATTGAGGGGAAGTTGGACTCAGACATATAGACATATAGAGAAGTGTTAATGATAATTACAGCTTAAAATATATTCCTTGATGCACAGGTCAAAGTTTGAATAGTGGTTCTTAACAGCGTTCCATAAGCATACTGCATACAGGTTTTCCTTCTCTCTTGTGATAAACCTTGAGGGCTCCGGACTACTTTTTTTCTTTTCTTTTTTTTTCAATAATATTTTATTAATTTTTACATTAACAAACAAAGAACCAGACAGCTCAGGTCTTGCCAAATTACAACAGAGTAATAATGTACATTGTACATGTTACATCAACACATATTAGGATCATATCATATACGTTATTATTTGCATTAGAGTCATGTCAAAGGAAGAAGTTAAACATCTATGACTTATTTATGCCCTTTCTGCAATAGATCAACAAGATGACTAGGAAGGTAATAGATGACTAGGGGGTTGCCATATATTATAAAAAACATTGTTGTTACCCTTTAAAATAGCGCTAAGGTGTTCACAGGAAAAACCTTAAAGGCACCTAGAGGCTTCTCCTTAATCCACTGGAACAGAATACACCAGTCCCTCCAGGATTTCACAGCCGTAATTGTTTTGGGAAAAATTTAACAAAGCTCCTTAGCGACATTTTTCCAATATCTGGATATTAAGGGGCATTGCCAAATACAGTGGTAGTAGGTTCCTATTGCAAATGCCTCACTTGGAGAAAATCAAAAAAGTGGTTACGTGATACTTTATACTTATTCTGAATTTGTTTGAATGACATGATAAATCAGAAACCAATCTTAGTTCCTTTGAATACCAGTCATTGAAAATGCTCACTACTATGCCTGAGGGAAAGCTTTAAAGGTTGTAACGCTGAGAAAAAATCTCTCCGGCCAGAGTGTTTAGTGATATCACCGAAATCCAAATCCGAAGTGTGTTAAGTATAATAAACACCAAGTATTCCCTTTGATGTAGGAAATATTTAAACCAACCTGATATTATGCGGCATGACAAGCCTAATTGTAGTAAAGAAAATTAGGGAGCGCTTGACCCCCCTTGTCTATTGGTAATTGTAAAGTCTTAATTTTCAATCTAGATTTCTTTCCATGCCATATGAATTTCGACAGCAATCCTTCAATATCCAAAATGACTCCTATTGATCTTTAGTGGCAGCATTTGCATAGGGTATAATATTCTGGGAATCACATTTATCTTAATCAAACTTATTCTACCCATCCAGGACAATGGGCGATCAAACCACCTGTCAAGGTCATGATGTCTGATGCCCAGATAAGTAAAACCTAAGATTGACCACCTGAAAGGTAAATTGGCAGGAGTTGCTCAGTCCTTAGAGCCACCCAATGTTAAGGCCTCTGACTTATTTTATTAGTTATTGTTTATTTTATACCCTGAAATCAGGCCAAACTGATTAATGACTCGGGAGGGAATTTTTCGGTTTAGCATTAAACACTAATGTGTCATGTCAGATGTCAGGATAGCGAAATTCTGTATTCAATGCCTCCCAACTTGACACCAGAAAGTTCCTGGTGGGTCCAAATAATAAAGGTGAAAGGGGACAGCCCTGACGCGTACCCCTAATCAAGGGGGAAATGCCTGACACCGAGCCATTCACTAGGACTCTCGCAACTGGAGATTTGTACAACACTTTGACCCACTCAACAAAACTAGCACCCAAACCAAATCTGTTAAGAACATTAAATATATACTCCCACTCCACCCGGTCGAATGCCTTTTCAGCATCCAGTAACAATAACCTTGTTTTTTGTATTTTGTAAAAAAAAAAGTATAACATTCAGAAGCTGTCGGACATTGGAGTGAGAGTATCTACCCTTGATAAATCCTGTCTGGTCTGGTCTCACCAAAGTGGGCAGCAACTCCTCCAGCCTCCTAGCCAGAAGCTTGGATTGAATTTTAAAGTCAACCCCAAGCAAGCTTATTGGTCTGTAAGATGCACAAAGATCAAGAAGTTTATCTTTCTTTAATATCAGAGAGATATGGGCAAGATTTAACGTTGGTGGAAGTGTGCCCCCTTCAAATGATTCCATAAACATTTTGGTTAAAGGACCCACCACAGACATGGCCATCTTTTTATAAAATTCAGGGCCTGGTGCCTTACCACTTTGTAGGGATTTAATGATCTCCAGGACTTCTTGGGCTGTGATCGGCGCATTTTTACACTCGGATGAGTATAATTCCTGGTAGAACTCTTTCATTATTTTACTGATAATTTTGGTGTCAAAATATTGTTTACCCTTCTTATCTCTGAGCGAGGATATTGCATAGAACCCTGCCTTGCCCTGGGCTAGCCGAGCAAGTAGCCTGCCAGGTTTGTTCCCGGATTCAAATAATCTGTGCCTGGCATAAAATAATGCTGATTCTGCTTTTTGAGTTAGCTGTTGATCTAAAGCAGATCTGGCTGCTTCTAATTTCTTCAGTCCAGAGGTGGAGGGCGATGCATTAAAAGTTTCTTTCCAGGCTAGCAATGTCTCGCTCAAGCTCTAATTGTTTAGCTAATGTACTCTTCCTTTTTGCTGCTGTATAGGAAATTATGGACCCTCTAAGAAAAGCCTTGCCTGTTTCCCACAAAGTAGCAGTAGAGACCTCAGGTGAATCATTTGTAGAAATAAAAAGTTCCCATTGATTTTCTAAATATGTCAAGAATGCAAGGTTACTAAGAAGAGATGGATTTAAACGCTAGTGTCTAGAAAAAGGGTCACGATAAGGTGGCAATAGTTCTAAAGATACCGAAGAGTGGTCTGGGAAAACGCATGTGTTAATGGAGCAAGCTAGAAGCTGTCTCTATCTAGAGACAAAGATATAATCAATTCTAGAAAAAGAATGATGGGGACGTGAGAACATGTGAAATCTTTACGAAAATACTTCACCTAAACGTGTTAGAGAAATAGGCCATGCAGTTGCTGAATCTGTCTTCATTTCAGATCGACAAAGGTCAGTTTAAAAGATTTTCGTCAGATTTTGAGAGCCGTTCGTCACGCTCATCCCGCTCGTCATTTCCGGTAATTGGTCATTGAGTCCGACTGCCCACTGGCCCAAATGAATGCCGATGGCTCCTCCGACTGACTACGGCACGGAACACACCAAACAGACTCGGGTCACCGACCTCGCCAGACAGATGGCCGATAATCGGGTTGGTGCGTTAGCGCCTTAAGGTGGGGCTCTTGTAACAATGCCACTTGTACCTTATCTTTTTTAAGCATGTAAAGTATATTGCGTCTCTTAACAATGTGGTTAATTCCTTTAACATTTAACGTTATGATTTTCTTAGTAACTCATTTAAGTAGGTGATTGATCAGACAACCAATGAAAATGATCGAGATCGAACCAAAAAATTACCCATTATAGTGAATACAGCACATAACAGAGAAATTTGGCACGAGCTGAATGAGCTGTGCTGGTATAAACATTTCCATCTTCTAATGTAGGAAAAAAAACTAGAACCTTGTTCATACACAGAAAATATTGTAAACATAAACAAACATCAAAGTATGAGAGTTATGAACCAACAAAACAAAAACAAAAAACTACCCGCTGGGTAGTTTTATAGGAGCACATGCTGCTAAAAGGAGTTTCCATTTCCGGAGCGAAGAATGAAGATCCGCTGTCCGTCATGTTCCAGATTAGTCTTCGCCCTCACTGCAGCCATTATTCTCGGTTTATCCCTGGAGTTGTCTAGTTTAATAATCACCAGGTGATGACGCATGCCCCTCGGCCCCAAGCTCCTGTGCGCCCGGTCAATTTTAATACGGGCTTTAACACCTGGACTCGCATCAATACCGAGCACGGTGGGCAGCCATGTTTCAAAGAAGTGGATAGGGGGGAACCTTTTTCAGGTTGAGAAATCATAAGTATCCCGCCTGCTGCGGTTCTCCATATCATCCATGCAATCGGCTATTAGCTTAATTTTCCTCTCTGCTTCAGCGAGCCTTCCTTCTAGACCGGTCAGCGTATCCTCCACATCCAACAGTCTCTGCTCTGCCTCGGTAATGGGTTTCGACTGGCTTGACAGTGTCGTGGATATTATTTTCAAAGTCTCTGTAAACTTGGAGAATTTCTCTTCAATCATGTAGCTAAAGTTTTGAGTCACCTCGCAAATCAGAGCCGCGGTGTTTACCGCCGAGGGCTCCTCACCTGTAAATGGCAAGACTGTTTTTTGGCTAGTAGTTGTAGCATTAGTCATTCTTCGTGAGTTCTTCTTGCCGCTGATTCTTACACTACTGAATCATTATAGTAAGCTGAAATGGGAACAATAAAGTGAGTTAAATATAAATATAAGAGGAGTGGGAGCAGGAGCTCAGTGGAAACACGTCTTCTAGCCAGCCATCATCATGTGACCCCTGGACTACTTTTTTTATACCCGGTGGCACTCGAGCCAATGTCTGGCTCAATGTACTGGCTTACTGGCTTGAGCACAAAATCTTATGGTGTCTTGAGATGGGTGATCTAAATAAAATCCTCTATCACAGTATATGTATTTGATTTGATATAGCAATTTTTTTTATCTGTATCATTATAGAGTAAGTTTTCTGGAAAGTCAGCAGAGAAACTGGTAATGGATAAAATAGCTAAATGGTAATATGTGTTTTTGGCAGACATTAAGGTACTTAATAACAGAGATGCAGCAAGCGGCAACATCAGCGTCTGCGTTAAACCTGCATTCTATCTAATTTCCAGCAGGGGGAGACTCCACTGGCTCCAAAAAGAAGTCAGTTTCTATAGGTCTTTGGGGAAATGACCCTACCACCATTTATTGACCCAGTAGCTTTGTAGAGTTTATGGTCTCAATCACTAGTTTTTAAGTCTTCTTCAATAAGCATAGCAGTTCATTTTCTAAATTATGTTCCCAATTATTTTAAAATAGACGATAAAGCAGAGGATGCTTTAAGGCGTGGCTACACGCCGACCTGTCAATCATGATGAGGCTTAGCAATGTGTATACATGGCACTGTTTAAATTAAATAGCCGTGAACTTGTTTTCAGGGTGCTGTCCTTGTTTTTAACTTAAACTTTGACCCTCTCACAGTGTGTTTTCACTTCATAAAAGTTAATTGGAACATTTTGGTCGCCTAAAAATGTCTTGTTCAGTGTTCGGTAGCATCAACCAAAGCTAGCTAGCTACCCCTAGAGTTAGCTAGTAACTTGAGAGAAAGTCCGCCAAATTTTCATTACTGCTGTACATGCAGGTAACCGGCACCAGTATCCGGAGGTCCGCGTTTGACCACTGGTGAAACTCTGCTGACTCAAGCCAGAAGGATTTCAGCAACTTTCCCTCTTTACCATTTAGCTTAGCGCAGCGCCATTAAAACCATAGAGACACTGGCGTAGCCGCGTCATTCTCCCCCAGCTCCGGCCTTTTTTCCCAAAATGGTCCAAAATACCAAGATGGCGACTGCCAAAATGCAAACTTCAGTCTTCAGAACGGCAGTCCACAAACCAATGGTCGACGTCACTGATGCTACATCCATTATTTTTAGTCTATGCAATGGAAACTTTTATGTACATTCTGAGTGCTGCATGTGGTTAGGTTTAGAAATGTAGGGTTAGGGAAAGGTTGTGGTTTTAGTTTACGATGTTAACATAACTCATAGAAATGATAACCCAATTTGCAATAAACCATAATTTAAATTTAAAAACATCTATGTTACCTTGATGCAAGACCTGTCACTTTACATTACACATGAGTGTTTGACTATCTGTGGACTCCAGTGAGGTCACTGGAAGGAAGTGTGTTGCACTGGGCACAGAATGCACATACAGAGAGACAGGAAAAAGGGGCAGAACGGTTGGCAGGGCAGGAACGTAGGAAGGGAACCACTCTGACAGTAATAATACACTGCCACTGATTTCACTGATTAGCTCCTTTCTCCGGTTGAAGGTGTATTATTCGGGGGAAATCAGCTGCTGTTGTGTTTGCTCGGAATGAAATGCTGCCAATAATGCGGCACACATTTGAGAAGCACTAGTTTGCAACTAGGAACGCATGACGTGCTATTCAACTTACACTTATTTTTGTCCCCTCGTCATCAGGATCAGGCTCTGGTATCATCTCCATCTGGGAACATACAAAACAAGAGAAGGAGAAAGAGAGCATTAGCGTGCTGTAGTGTCTGCTGCAGTGTAGCTCTCAAAGAGCCATGCTGAGGACACATTCAAGTATGTATGTTATGCAAGTCTACTGTCAGACTCCCTAAAACCAGCTACAAGATTACTACGACAACTTTGAAAAAAAGGCATCATCTATCTGCTGACGGTTATAAATATTTCATTCCAACATCAACCCACAGTTTACAAACTGAGTGATTGCATGCTACTGTTCTTTTGCCTTGAGAAATAAATGCACAAAAATGTTGCTCATGCAACTGTATTTGATTTATTTTTAGATTATTTGAGTGGTTCTGTAGAGAAAATAAAGACAGTTTCCAGATGATGCAGTGAATCAAGGGGAAACTGGTACAGACCAGGATGCTGTGTGACAAACTAAGAGCTTCCTGAGACAAATGATGCCTCAAAACCTCTCTGCAGTAAAAGTTATATTATCAATGAAAACTTATGACCAATAATTAAATGTCAGAAGGACTGGAATAGCTTTTCAGGAAAAAGAAGAAGAAGAAATTCAAAGCACAAAAAGTACTTAACAGCAGCGTAGTTCTGGGGCTCAAGAAATGCCCCTCTTTGAGCTCCGGCGGCATAATTCTAGCACGGTGGCAAGCACTAAGTCTACAGCCTACATCATGGACTGGGCATTGATTTTAGAGGCTATAATTTATTTATCTTACATCGGATGCCAAATGGATGTTTGCCCGGAAAAAAAGTCTGCTGACTACAAAGCTGAAGCTGAGCATGAGCAGTGCAGCAGAAAAGGTTTGAGAGGAGGAGGAAGTTTCTCCAGATGACATTAGGGCTCCATAGCTGAGACAAAAAAAGGAAGGGTAGGAGAAGGATAAGATGGCTACTTATGAGCATTTGCAGCAGATAGCGTGTCTTCAAGTGCTGTAATTACCTCGGAGGAAACAGGCGCTTTTCTCTCGAGGATGTTCGGCAGACAGGTGATTAATGAGCAGAATTAGGAGCCATATTTTTCTGTCTGCATGTATGCATGACTCTTACATCTTGACTTCACAGATGGACCTGGCATCCACTTTTGTATCAGGGAGACGTCTTTAACTGTGAGGAAGGATTAATTGTCCTCAAGTCTTGGCGTTGGGCTGTTTCAAGTCATCAATTTCAGCCTCCTCTTTTACAAACTTCTCAGTGGTTATATGGGCTGGCTGTGCAGTCTATATATGTCACCTGAGGAGAGTAAAGTTAGGGTTCCACTTGAAGACAGATGCTTTACTCTGGTCTACACTATGTGTAGACCAGAGTAAAGCATCTGTCTTCAGTTGCTGCAGGAAAACATGGTCACAGTGATGGTGGAAAACGGTTTAATTGGTTCTCAAACATTTCATCATGGAAAGTCCTATGGGGCTATTAAAAAAGCTTTTCATTAACGCACAGTGTCCAGTGCAATACTAAATTGTTTTTTAATTAATTATTCCTAGTTCTTTGTTTTAATTAAAATCTTTTACTGACTTTTGTCAAAGCAGTAACACAAGCAACATGTTGTCATTGCTTCATTGATTATTGCAATTTGCATTATTCTCTTCTGACTGTAATATGTTCTTTAACTATTTATAATTACTGTATGTCATTTTCTTTATCATTGCAAACTCTTTTGATGCTAAGAGCACCAAGCTTGGAACTCTATTCAAGCTCTATTCTGGTGTCGGCGCACAATGCAGTGCCGCACCAGTGAGCTGGTATTTTCCTGCGGCGCCCTGACGTTTTATCTCTTCGACTGCGCTGGTTTGGTATCATAGTGACTCGCCATGCATCCCAGCAGAAGCAGAGGTGCAGGAGAGGGTGCAGAGGAAAATCCAGTGGCGCACTGCGATCTTGGTTTCACTAATAATTGTGTCTTGCGTGGTCCACTGCCTGCCTGCTCAGAGCAGGGCGGCAGCTCAGCACACTGTTATTCCTTAAACGCTTAGTAAATCTATGTGGTGAGGGCACACACCCATGTAAACCTTGCTAACATTACACAAACTCATTTATTAATGTTTTGTTAATCTTTCCACTTTTCTACATTTACTTATACATTATTCTTACCAGCTTTGTAATCTACGACAGTAAGTAGCCTGAAGGCCTTTCCTTTTCTCTGGCCATCTGAAGGCAGCAGGTATCTGTTCCATCTGCAGTCTCTAACTGAGTGATGATGTGCAACGTCAAGGGTCAATTGTGCACAGCAGATCAATTGGTTACATTTTGTGCAATCAGCACCAGACTATTACAAAATACCAAACTTGTCATCTTGATGAATTATTCTACATTTTCTACTGCAAATCACCAGTTGTGTTGGAGATGGATGCATAGATTCATTTTAACTTCTTTCTGTGCTAATAACTCCCTCAGGGCTGTCCGGTCCTGCCAGTTCTCCCTCTGTGTCTCCATCCATGTTACAGTAAAAAGTACGGTTTGATGAATGGATAATACATATTTGCCTTCATACCAGCAGCCCAATTCGTGTCCTGTCTCAGACTAGAGATGGTATGTGTCCACTGGCAAGTGTCATTTCCACGCTTACTATTCATTGTCTATGTGAGCAGCTGTTCAATGCCTTCTGGTAGTGTCGTGCCGACTTTCGAGAAGCGGGGCGTCTAGTTGCCCACCGCTAATTTGCATAAAGTTGAATCCAGGCTACTTTATGCAAATCAGGGACTGCCGGCTCGACACGCCTCCTCTCGAAAACTCACGCGTGGCTTATTTCTGAATAAAATGTTTCCAGAAACACATTTCTATGAAGTATTTTTGTAAAATAAGAGACATTTTTCCTAACGAGCCACCATGTTTGGAATCTGGGAGCAGACAGCACTACGACTGAAGCTTTCGTCCAATCAGGTGCAGCCATCGCGGTTGTAGGAAGGTGTAGCCTGTTTTCTTTGCTTGTCAGTGGTCATTGAAGAGAAATTGATAACTGCTAGCGGCAAGCCCACCAAGCGTCCAATGCTGGAAAGCATTTCCCAATAAAACATTTCCTGAGGGTAATGACATGATTTTAGTTGCCTAACTGTACCATACTGTTGATGCTGTATGCAGATGTTGTAGGAGTGACCAAGTAAAAAACACTGGCAGTGAACGTTTTGCACTGATTTAATTAAAGAATGAGTACACTGACTATACTAAATAAGTTGAATAGGTTTTAAGATCTGTGTTTTTTTAATTTCATTTCCAAAGCTTAAAATAAACCCAATAGTGGCCAAAAGTAGTTGCCGTATTTGGTGACTAAAAGTTGTCCATCATAGCAATGGTAAAACACTAGGTTGGGACAAAGCTGAAAAGCTGAAAAATATACATAGACTGGACAAATCACAGATTGTTTCTACCAACTTGTCTTTGACCGTCAGGAAGGAGCATAAACCTTAGTGGTAACTAAATACACTATACTACACACTGAACGGCTGGTCATTAACCACTGGAGTTCTGGAGGTAGACAACCACACAAATCATGTGAGAATATCAACTGTTGTGTTCTTTGCACTGAAAAGGCTAAAACAACAAGGAAAATAGATGTAGAGGCTGATGGGGAAGCGAACTGTATAGCCCACAGAGGGAGTTGGAGGAATCTCCATTCCTCTTCTTCTTGTTTTGTGATTAACAATTTCAATTCCTCTTCTTTTTTTATTATTCACCGGTATGTGTCACGCAGCAACACACAAGTGACGCCAACGGTCACTGGTGTCAGTCACAAATATCAAACATGTTTAAAATAATCGTCTTGAATCTGCCAACTGTCAACACCAACTGACCAAAAATGGAACAGACCCCGTACACCTTGGTTCTGTTAAGCCAAGTTCAGAACAAAGATTCGCAACAAGACAAAACCACTTTACAACATCGCAGAGAAAGTTTGCAGCAGTCTGAAACGGCCCATCTCAACTCGACATAAACCAGCTGATGGCGTCGCCTGGGACTCAGCCTGTCAAGTCGTCAGTGCCTGATTTTAGAATGTAAGGAACATCACCTGCTAATAGAGAAGTCAGCTTGTAAAGTCAGCTTATAAACTACAGAAATAAAATGATTCATAATTCCATTTTTATTTCTATGTTACAAACTGTACACTGGTCGAAATGGAGTTTTAGACAGAGGCTAAAGCGCCGTCAGTGACTAAAACGAGGGAGTGCCTAGAACAAAGTTGTGAATCAGAGAAATAAAACGTTTTCCACTGATTCACCACTAGAAATGCAGCTGTAGCAAGCATCTCACTATCGCTAACGTTATTCGCATTCATATGTTGACACAACAAATGATATCCAGCTAAAAAAGAGCCGGAAAGTCCCAAGTTGGAGCGGAAATACAAAGAGTCGTTGCTATCGAGATGATACACCGTCTCGTCTCATTGCCGTAAACTGGCAGGTTTCAGAACATTGCAAAGTGGTGCGTTGCAAGTAGTTGCAAGTTTCAACTTGTCTCATGGCGAAACTTTGGTCTGAACTGGAATAGAATTGGCTCAACAGTCCTAATGTGTAGGAACTAACATTTCCACCGCTGTTGCTGTGGGCATATGTAAACAGGGAGTTTGATGCTTTTATTTGTTAAAATCCTAAGTTACCAATTTTAGAAATATGTACTCCGCAACATGCACCCACCCCCAGAGATATTTTTTGATTTAATGATGTGTTTCTTTACTTTTGGAGCTGGAGCTGCTCCTGAGCTAATCCAGCAAATTAGCAAAAAGAGCAAACTTTCAAGAGATACCATACTAACTCAAAAAACAGAACTCTCCCTCAAGGTTTATCGGGACACAGACTAATCACACAAAACAGTATTTTAAGGAACAAACAGCTAAATGTGTGTGTGTGGAAACAGTGGGGGAGGATAAAAGGACTGACAATATGAATCATTTTTGTTTTCAGGACAATATCTTTCTGCTCAGTCCCCGGGTCAGCTGACTGTGCTCACCTTGTTCACATATTGGTAATAAATCCACATCTGGTTTCACCTCTGCCTTTCAAATATTTTCAAATATTTTATCCAAATTGACTCTTTGAATTTACAGGCACTAAAACTTAAAATTAGTCAGTATTTTATGAGTGTGAACCCATTAGTCACCCAGCACTGTGCAAATGCAATTAAGGTAATTGTCACATAATGAATGTCCAATATCAATTCAGAATCCTGGCATTTATCATCCGCTGTAAAAGGCATTTATCTGCCACTAAGATGTTGCTGCTGTGTGTCATAAAAAAGAACAGATAAAAATGTTAAACCTTTTATAGAGAATAATCACTCTGTTGCATTTAACAACAACAAAATAATTACTTTTTCTTTATCTAAATGTACCTGACAAATGTTCCCAGAAGTAAGTTTGGAGCCTGTGACAGCAATGTAAAAGTTTTCAATGACACTGTCGGAATAAACCTCCATTATTTTCCCATTTATATTTCATTTCTATCGCATGAGTGCCTTCTGAGCCAAAGCCACGGCCGCTCACAAGTATCTCAATTTCAATCTCTTGTCTTTTTATTGCAAAACCCTTCCACCATGACACGCTGCCATTCTTCATGCAAATCTCAAATTGACTTCTTGTAAAATGTGCTCTGCAATTATTGTGCATCAAAAGAGCTCCATTGAGTTGCTGCGACTAAATTAACGTCACATGAAGAAAAATTGTTATCATTTAAACTGAAATATAGACTAGACCACCCTGTGTTGCTGTGATTGTATTACAGCTCTTACTGTGACGGGATAGGATATCGTGTGAGAGCCCTGACCCCGCATGATAAGACATGCACGGCCATTGAAAATACATTAAAAAGACCAAATATTTAAACAAGTTTATCCAGCAATCATCAGTTTTACAAACACCAACACTCAGAGGAGGTTAAACTGCGGTCATGGACTTCATATGACACATTAAACTTTGTAATCTTAAACTATGGTGGTGGAGGAAATGGGTCATTATATACTGCTGTGAAAAGCTTATCATCACCAGTTTCCATAATGTGATGCCATCTTAGTATTTTATTGAAAGACAGATAAAAAAAATAGATAACCCTGGACACATAACCCTACATCTATATTGTCCTTTAAATATCATAGGAAGCAGTAATATTCCACTTAAATGCATCTGTGATGTGATACACGACAAAATCAATCTCAAGACATATGGATTTAAGTATATGTTTGTGTATACCGTGAATGAAGCTACATACAGAGTTAAACTCTACAATTAATTTCAGAATTAGATTAGACCACCTTTAAAGGTACAGGATACTCAGAATCAGTGGGACCCTGACTCCATGACACCTGGCAAAAAACAATCAAACACAGCAATAAAAAAAAAACATCCACAACCTATGGAAGTTAAGCATATTAATTCATTATTACATTCACTGCAATTGTTTCTCGTAAGTTTCATGTGACAAATAAATGTATGAATTGATTGATTGACACACAAAGGCCATTCCGAAAAAAGACTTAGACTTCTCTTTATTGATCAGAACACTTGTATAGAAAATAAATAGGTATAAAAAATACAATAACAATAAACTTTTAGCTAAATATAGGAAGTAAACAAACAGTAAAAAACAATAAACTACAGATAAATAAAGATAAATATATAGGATTGTGTATGGCATTGTGTTATTATACAGCGAATAAATAAATGACATTTAGCATAAATTAGCAGTTAAGAGCAGTTGTCCCGGTATGTATGTGAGTAGATTATTAATTAATTAATCTTGCACAGTGAATGAGTGAGTGGCTACCACTCCTTCCCTTCCTTCCTGTTCTGTTCCGTCCTCTTTACCCTATTTCCTCCTCCCCCCGAGTGAGAAGTTATAGAGTATGATGGCATGAGGGACAACGGAGTTCTTGAGTCTGTTGGTCCTACACTTGGGAAGGAGCAGCCTTCCACTGAACAGGCTCCTCTGGTTGCTGATGACAGTGTGCAGGGGGTGGCTGGCATTGTCATTAATGTCCAGCAGTTTGTCCAGTGTCCTCCTCTCTGCCACCGTCACCAGTGAGTCCAGCCTCATGCCGACCACAGAGCCGGCCCACCTGATCAGTTTATCCAGTCTGGAGGTGTCCTTCTTGGATATGCTGCCCCCCCCCCCCCAGCACACCACAGTGTAGAAGAGGACGCTGGTAACCATAGACTGGTAAAACATCCACAGCAGTTTGCTGCAGATGTTGAAAGACCGCAATCGCCTCAGGAAGTACAACCTGTTTTGTCTCAGCTCCCTCTAGCAGGACTGGTCGCGGTCTTGGTCTGGACCTCCCAAAGTCAATGACCAGCTCCTTCGTCTTAGAGGTGTTGAGCTGTAGGCAGTTAGTGTGACACCAGAGAGCAAAATCCCCCACCAGACTCCGATCTCCTCTCTGTCACCCCTGATACACCCAACGATGGCTGTGTCATCGGCATACTTCTGTATGTGACACAGCTCCAAGTTGTAACAGAAGTCCAAGGTGTACAGGGTGAAGAGAAGAGGGGCCCTGGGGGGCTCCAGTGCTGCTGACCACAGTGTCAGACATGGTGTCCTTCAGCCTGACGTACTGTGTACTGTCAGTGAGGTAATCCTTGATCCACTCCCATCCTGTTCAGTTTGTCCTGAAGTATAGGGGGCCGGATGGTATTAAAGGCACTGGAGAAGTCCAAGAAAAGGAACCTCACTGTGCCGCTTCCCTTATCCAGATGGGAGTGGACTCGGTGTAGCATGTAGAGGATGGCATCCTCCACACCAACATCTGGCTGGTACGCAAACTGCAGGCAGTCCTGGGCGTGTTGTACCTGAGGTCTGAGGAGGCTGAGGAAGAGCCGCTCCAATGTCTTCATCAGGTGTGAAGTGAGTGCCACCGGTTGGAAGTCGTTCAGCTCGCTGGGCCTGTTCTTCTTGGAAACCGGAACGATGCAGGATGTCTTCCAGAGGGTGGACACTCTCCCTAGCTGCAAGCTAAGGTTGAAGATCGGTTGTAGTGGTTCCCCCAGTTCTGCAGCGCAGGTCTTTAATAGTCTCGGACACACTTTATCCGGACCTGCTGCTTTCCTGGGCTGGAGCTTCCTTAGCTGTCCTCTGACCTGGTCTGTGGTGATGTGAGGTGGGGGTTGTGTTGAGGTGGGGGGTATTGTGGTGTCAGGGGGGCGGTGTGTAGAGGGAAGAAGGAGAGATGGCTGCGGTGAGGGTGGGGGTGGGTAGAACAAGGGCTGGTTAAACCTGTTGAAGAAGTCATTCAGCTCATTCACTCTCTACATTGTCCCCCCTGTAGCTCTGGTGTTGTGACCTGTGATGGTCCTCACACCTTCCCAGACCTCCCTCATGTTGTTCTCCCTCAGCTTCTGCTCCACCTTTTTCCTGTAGCTGTCCTTAGCTTCCCTCACACAGTGTTTCACCTCCTGCTGTGCTGCATTCATGGCCTCCCTGTCCCTGCTCCTGAAGGCAGCCTTCTTCTTGTTGAGGACAGCCTTGACTACCTGCGTTACCCATGGCTTGTTATTAGGGTAACAGCGGACAGTCTTGATGGGGGAGACCAGAAGTTCAGGTAGTCCGTCAGACAATGTGTCATCCACTATGTCCTCACCATGCGGGTTGATCAGCACATCCCAGACTGTGGTGTTGTCACAGTCTCTCAGGGCACTTTCCATCTCAGGGGACCACCTCCTGATGGTGCGAGTTGTCACCGGCTGTTTTTGTACCAGGGGAGTGTACAGTGGCTGTAGGTGAACCAGGTTGTGATCAGACTTCCCCAGTGGGGGGAGGGGAGTCGCTTTGTATGCATCCCTCACATAAGCATGCAGGAGATCAATTGTCCTGTTGTCTCTAGTAGGACAGTCTACAACCTGGTGAAAAACAGCCAAAGTAGAATCCAGAGTTGCATGATTAAAGTCCCCAGAGATGATCATAAAAGCCTCAGGGTGCTGTGTCTGCAGCCTTGCTGTGACGGAGTGGATCTTCTCACAGGCAGTGGCTGCGTCCGCTCTCGAAGGGATGTAAACACAGACGGTAATCACGTGACTGAACTCCCTCGGCAGATAATATGGCCGCAGGCTAACAGCTAACAGTCTCTTTTGTGTCTCTGTTGGCTCTCATGGCAGTGAATCCCAGCAGGTCCACGTTAGCATCCGGTACAAGGTGGTTTAGCCATGTCTCCGTAAAGATGAATAAGCTGCTCTCAAGGTAGATCAACTCGCTGATCTTGTTCGGCAGCGAGTTCACATTCCCCATGATTATGGAGGGAATCGATGGCTTGTAGCGCCTCCGATTCTCCGCTAGCTTGGCCTTTAGCTTAGCCCCAGCCTTGCAGCCCCTGGGTCTCCTCCTCAGCCCTGCCGGGATAGGGTGCCGTATCCCAGCTCGTCCCTTTGTGCGCAGAGCCAGCAATTCCTCTCTTGAGTAAGTGATAAAACTGGCTCTTGGTTGCATTTTAAAATTATAAATATTAAAATATCAATAGGATATATATGAAACAAACAATCTCTTGGCAAGAAGAGTAAAAAAAGTAGAAAGAAAGAGGATAAAAACGGTTAAAAGAGCTAAAAACTGGAGAGCTACTGGACAAAAAAAACAGACACACAAAGGTGGCTACATGACATCACTACATTTAATAGCATTACATCTACATGTAGCTCTTTGATCATTTTTGTATTTTTAAATGTAACCCGGTTAAAAGCATGAGGTGATAAGTAATGCTTGTAGTATCATTTTAATAATCAGAGCATATAACTAATGTGATTAAAAAGGTTGAAATTTATTTAAAAAGTTATGATAAAAATGTTAAAAGCAGTTTAAAAAGTATTTTATGTTTATTGTTTTATGTAAAAGATGTATTTCTGAAAACTGTCTAAACCAGCATTTATGGGGTTAATAACGATGAGGTCTGGGTTTTTTTTTTAAGACAGAGAGGGAGAGAAGAAAAAAGCATTGAGGGTGAAGCCCAAGAGTGAGCGTGACACAGAGATTTTCTGAGTTAATTTGTGAATTAGTAGTGCACGAACCATTGTGTAACTTGTGTCTTATGATTGTTTGCACGACAACCAGTGAGAGGAGTGACAAGCTGCATATTGAGAAACAGGAGGAATTTCTACACGAAGTTCAGAGACTGTTTACTTACTGGAGTCAGTTCATTACAAGTGAACGACATTTTCTAGTTAAAGTTTGACAGTTGAGCCTGCTCCTGTGACTGTTGGAGAAAGAACTGGACAGAAACATTAACTCAAGGTATCCTTCATTTTGTTTGCTCGCTGACAAGTGAAACGGCCATTAAGTTTTGGGCCACAACAGACACAAGCACCGCATCAGGCCTGCTATGGTATTTTAGTTTTATAATAATTTTGGTTGCCGGCTTTAGATTGCATTAAGGTGTGTGTGGGCCCACAAATTATGTTGGTTTAACTGACTTTGAAGTTGGTACATTGAGGTTTTCTGAATTAATCCATTTGAGGGTTAATAGTGTTTAAATTGTTGTCTGTGCATTTATATATGGTACAGTAGTGAGAGTGTTTCTTTAAAAGACAACACTGGAGAGGGAGAATTCATTTCCAGTGTTGTCTTAAAAAGAGGGACAATTCAGTGCAGTATTTTCCTTTAAAAAAGAGGGACATTTTATGTTGAAGGTTTAAAAAAGAACAGATAATAATTTCTTTATTGAGTAAATAATTGAGATATATTTTTCTAAAACCTTGTGTTGTGTTACTTTATTATTTACCTGGAAAGAGGTTACTCTTTTATTCTGAGAGAGACATATACAGACACATATGGTTAAAAATCCTCATTAAAACTATAGTTTAAGAAAGGAGAATTCACAGGGCAGGCTAGAAAAACATTTCATGTGTGTACTTTAAAAGAGAGATCCAAGATAACATTTAAAACTGAGTTAATCAGGGTTAAAACACATTTGAAAAATACCTTAAAAGAACCCAAAAGCCCTGCCCTCATCAATTTCAATACTGAGGGGAGCGCTACATAAACATTAGTATTTTGTAAGTATTTGTCATGTCACAGAAACCACAGAGTGAATTATGTGTTTTAGATGTCATTATCATACTGTCTGTGTTTTTATGACAGTGCTCTGCAGTCTCTGACAACTGACATGCGCCTGCTGTCAACCCATCCCCAGCTCTCTGGAGCTCTGTGCCGCTGACAGGCCACCAGTAGACATTAACCTTATATTTTTATGTTCATAAAATGTAACTGAATTCTGGAATATGTAGAATATTACTGGAAACATTCATGTAAACTCACATCACAACATCTGCTGTATTGTTCCGAGCAGATACAGCAGACCAGCCAGATTAAGCTGCCTCTAGCTAGTGTGCAGTGTTGCCAGGTTGGTTGAAAAACAGGGAATTGACCCACTAATACCAGTTGAAAGATTTAACTGGTATTAGTGAGCCATAAAATACGCTTTAAATCATTCCCTGTCATTTCTAGTCGTCTGTCAATGACAACTTTCTTCTTTTTTTCCTGTTGGATTCTGCAGACTAGACGCTGCAATGGAGTACTGCTGCCCCTGACAACTTTCGCTGGATGCTTATCCAAGTATTTGAGAACGTTGGAAGATGTTGGAGCTGCTCCCTCCGCGACCCGATACCAGATAAGCGGACGACGAAGATGGATGGATGGAAGATGTTGGAAAATGATCCCACCTAAAACTTAACAAAATATGATTGGCTAACCATCTTAGTCTTTACACAAAAATGTCTATCTCTGTAGGATCCTTTCAATAATGTTGTCAGACAGTTTTAATAACAATCTGAGCTGTCAGTGGCAGCACATTTAATGGATGGAAAAATAATGGTGCACATAATAATAATAATGATAATTGCCTTATCATCGGATTCATGACTTTAGCCTGACTTACAGTAGGTCCAAGTAATGTGACTCTTTATAGGAATGTAGATTTGTTATTATGTGTGGCTTTAAGATACTTTGTGTTCATTGTTTTTTTAACTGATATTTGATGTTTTGTGAAACTTTTAATGCTCTGCACAGAACATCACACACATTCTATATTTAGATGTGAACAAAATCCTGTACCTAAAGTTCCTAAACAGTTTAACAGCTCTTGGCTATGTTCCCTGCACATCTGGATCCATTTTGTTGTTAGCTGGTGTCTCTCTTATCTTACAACTGGCCAAATGTGCACTCTGTGACACATTGTCATGATATTCCCAGGGTTTAATAGCAGAAAATGTCTCAACAATCTGAACCACCATGTTTTGGTGTCAGTCTATCAGAATCAAAGAGCAAGGCTTTCTTTGTAGAGCCACCATTTGCACTGACTCTCAATAATGATAAAAGTAGAAATCCATCATGTTAGAGGTAGAAAACAGACCAGCATCTGCTGTAGCAATATGATGATATGTTCTGCGTAAGACAAATGTAACCCACCGGTTAATGTTCTCAATTTTGAGCTAATTATAAACAAGATCATGGCCCATTGATGAGGAATGTAGGACCTCATGAGCTGAAGTCGAGGTAGATGACGCAACCTTGACACGTCGACCATCACAAATTAATGATGTTTAAAAATTTAAGAGTATCCCTAGAAATGTTTTATCTTTCTTCAACTGGTGTTGATGCTGTGAAGGAATCTTCTGCAATAGGAAGCATGGAAGCTAGAGTCAGAATAGGTTGTTTGATTTGATTAATATCATAAAAAGACAGCTTCCATATTAAAAATACAGAGCAATCTTCTAAAGAGATACTGTATAGTGACTGACACAATCAGAATAAAAGTCCTGTTTATTGCCGAGTAGGTTTTCACATACAAGGAATTTGCTTTGGTGTATTGGTGCATAGACAATAAACAAATACAGAGTAATAAAAAATTAAGATAAGCAGTCAAGCCAATGAGCTGGGAGGAGGCCTCGGGGAAGACCCAGGACTAGGTGGAGGGATTATATCTCCAACCTGGCCTGGGAACGCCTCAGGATCAGCCAGTTGGAGCTGGTTAATGTGGCTTGGGAAAGGGAAGTTTGGGGGGCCCTGCTGGAGCTGCTGCCCCCGCGACCCGACCCCAGATAAGTGGGCGAAGATGGATGGATGGAGTCAAGCCAACAAGAGACACCAATCCAGAAAAGAATTGACAATGGATACTTACATCCAGTGGCGTTTTTATATCAAAGAAATTGTTGAGGCACAATTTCAAAAGATGGGCTACATACCAGTAAAACTAGAATACTCTATCTCACTCTGTTAACATGTCAACAAAACGCATGGCTCCACAAAACAGACAGTGTTGTAACGTGAACATAAACAACTGGCTACCAGCGCCAGTTGTTTAGCAGTCAATAGGTGACTGCAAGCCCAGCTACAGGCACCGCCACCTGACGGTGCTTTTAGGGGCCATGGTAGTAAAGTTAACTTCATGCGGCGATGCATACAGATTCATTCTATGACAGCAACCGAATATGTACACACTCGTCACCATCTAACGTAGCTAATATCAATCGATCCAACACAACATGATCGATGTACGGACCAGCACCACAAAGGTAGGATGATAAAATGTGTTTTCACTCACCAAGGCTAAGGGCTCTCTAAGAGAAAGGCAACGCGGCGGTTCTTCCTCTGGGAAAACTTATTTTGTAAGCTAACCACTCCACGTTTAACCGCGGTTACTTTTACCAGCAGTTTGAGTGATGACAATATCCCGAGGCTGGTGGGCACCAAAGCGTTTTAATTCCAGTTTCTCCTCCAAAAGGTTAAAACCTCTGCTTGAGTATTAATTCCACTTCGATAATTTTTCAAGTTAGCTAGAGACGATAACACAATCTCCCCTCTTCGCTCTTCTTGCCGACTGTTGGCGCCGCACCAGACAGCCAATCATATCTGAGACATGAAATGACGCTGTCATGGGGCTACGGGCCGTCTGCCCCACTGGCCATCAAATTTCTGTGATCTACATTAAACACACTAACACTCTGAGCATGCATATTAATAATTTCCCATGTAATATGCACATTGCATTGTGTGTGAGGGGCTAGCCCCATTCTGACACATTCAGGCTTCCGTAGTCTACCGCGAACACGGGAGAACACAGTCTGAATCAGCAAGGCAGGGGCAGAATGTGAAATAAAATCCTACCACAAATGAAATACAATTTAGGAAGATGTTATATTCATAGAAGACAATACATTATAGATGATAATTATCTTAAATTAATTAAAAATAACATAACATTTGTTTGCATTTCTTTGTGTTGACAAGGCTGTGCCCCACCTGCCCCTAATGACCAGTCGCCACTGATACTTTAAAATAAACAATCTCCAACTTGAAATACAAGACATGTCATCATCTTAAAAGAGGCAACCTGTCTGAAAACTGATCAACAACAAATCAAATGCACTGTGCAAGACATCAAATGCTTACTTCAGCAGGCTTCTCTGCCCACTGGCTTGAAGACCAGTGGGTTAGACAAGGCAGTCAGCCTTAATACAGTACATATAATGTCATACTCTAGTGGTTGCTATCAATACTGGCCATGAAGCAATTCCTTCCCAACGTGATTCCAACCTCAGAACTTAGGAACAAATACACACTTGTCTTATGGTCTATGAACCCTGATGGCAAGAAAGTCCATATTGGACAATTCTGCCAAAGCTTGGATTATGTTCAAGATACCCACTTGATTTGGACAGAATGCTAAGCTTCATATTGACTTCCACTGAAGTTTAGAATACATCTTTTGCACATAAGGACTGTGGGTTTTTCGACAATGGTGTAGTCAAAAGGGATTACTTCTCAGCCTGTATAGACAAGAGGAATCATTACAGCCACCAATAACTCATGCACTCAAACAGCCTTGAAAAAATCCAAACCTGTCCATGCACACTGCTTATTCCATGTTATAGCACGGGTGTACAAAAGAGAAACTTACCAGTTCTGCTCCTAAATCTGTAAAGGTTTAGGTTTGCTACACTTGTTCTGCCATTGTGAGACTGACCTTCTCTTACCTTATCAAAATAAGTGGGACAGCTTCCATGTATAACGTATAACGATTTTATATGCTCTTTTCCTCAATTCAAAACCAGAGTAGTTCTCTCAACGTATACAACTCCACTTATGATTACTAACACTCGTGAGTTTGTTTACTTTGTTCAATGCAAAATAATTCATCTTATGAATACATATCACCAAACCTCTAGGGCAATGCAATAGAGGAGTAATCACTGCATGTGTAAGGGATCTACAAACTGACAGCATATTGATACTCAGTGACACATCTCCAATTATGATGGATGTGTTTGGCACCATCAAGATCCATTACAGCCAGGACAACTTAATCACATCCGATAATGAGCTATGAATGTTTTTAATGAATTTCACATTCAATCTCTTCTCCAGCTGAGGCTATCGGTGGCAGTGTGCCTCCTCTTTAAGAACAAAGTGAGGCTGTAGTGGGTGTAAAGTTAGAGTACATAAAGCACAGTAGTGTGCCCTGTAAAGTGTTTCCTAATTACAATGCTCACTGACTCCCGCTTGAAGATGTTTTGGGTCTAAGCTTAGTTGTTAACCCTAATTACATCCCACAGCTGACATGGGTCCCATTCACATGCAAACAGTAATCCCCTTCACAGTCCATTGGTTTATGACAAGAGCTATGTTAATTACATGTAAAGCCTGCAATTGTGCGTGTAGAAAACATGAAAGTGCTTGAATTGTGTACAATTACTCCATTACTTAATCCAGTGAAGGGGAAATGATCCTTTGACAAGCCAATGTTACAGGAATTAAAGACCAAAGGAGCGATCTTATTGAACTGTGAGATGCTCTCAAAGCAACCAAAAGAAGAGGTACAAGATGGTTTTTGGGACTGACACTAAAATGTCATAAAGTCACATGCACTGCATCGCTGTTATCATCTCAGCTCTATTCATGACTCTCATACACACTTTGGCAGCCATATTACTGTTGCAATGAGGACATAACAGTCCCAGTGTGCAACAGCGAGGTCAAAATCAGAGATTTGCCCTCTTTTCAGCTACTGCTGTTGAAACAAGCCGTGCAGACATCCTCAGACATGCACCTAACTCTCTTTGTGTCGTAGCTCGACTCCCATAGCGTTAGCGTCATCAAATTACAATTAGTCGCCCGGGCCCAAAGGTCTGCTAGAATGCTTTCAGCTCTTCCATCATCTTTTCAAGTTTCATCAAAATTGCTGCACATAGACAAATACGTTTTTGTGTGATTATGTCTTGGCATGTATCAAAATTCCAGTTCATAACATGCCAAATGCTTCTATAAAACATGTCTTTTTATTTAGGTAATTTTGTTATTTTCGTAAAAATAATTTGTGCAGCAGAGGACCTTTGATGACTATCACCCACTTAAAAACCTTTTAGTTTGAAACTGCCTTTTTATGCCATAAAATCCACAAAATGGTGGTGCTTTATCAGCCATCTTAATTTTTTAACAATGTTACCACACTGCACATAGCTGTACATACGTACATATCTGTGTATATAATGTTCATTCAGAATATCCATATTTATTCTGTTTTTCTTATTATACATTCTGTTAATACACTGCATATATCTATATCTATATTATTCTTACTATTAGTATAATGTCACTGCTACTACATACATGTTGTTCATGCATTGTTCATATTACATAGCCATATTTTTTCTGCTCTTATAACACTGCAATATATTTCTTGTCCTGCCTATGCACCAACTGTCTATGCTTTGTATATCACATTGCACTTTTCTGCTTTTTTCGCACTTCTGGTTGGACACAAACTGCATTTCGTTGTCTTTGTACTGGTACTCTGCACAATGACAATAAAGTTGAATCTAATCTAGTCTAATCTAACCTTCAGACACATGTTCTCACAAGAAAGCCAACAACCAATGTACTACAAATCCTTTAACCCTACACTTTTGTTCTTTAAAATAATAAGAACAAACTCGCCAAGTATGAGAATCCACTCACTGAAACACAATTTAGATTTTTTTCCAAATCCTCCAAACTCCAAGAACAAAATATGTCACCTGTCATGGCCAACGATACATATGAATGAGACCCCTATCACAAGCATTACATTATTTGTTAGTGTTATTCAAGACCATGAAAATGAAAACGATTATTCATATGATCGCTGGGGCAATAAACAAGACTAGTGCTAGTGCATTCGAATAATGCATCATTAAGTTTGCCGGCAGTGGGCACACTGTCAGCCACAAAAACAGTTTCTTCCCCTCTGCAGTCAGTCTTACTAACAAGGCCCTGGACTCCAACTGACCTTAACTCTTAACCCACCCCATCCTGCACTAAACCATTCAGCCTCTTTCGTCTTAGTGTTAATTTTGTATATATTTGTTTCTGTATTTATTGTTTATTTCATGTTCATGATTTATATATTTATGTTCATTTATGCACCAACCACCAAGGCAAATTCCTTGTAAGTGTTTTCTGATTCAGATTCTGGTTCATAGCAGATAACAACAGGTATCTTTAAAGGGGCTATACATGACATTTAGAACATTAATATAGCAGCAAACAACTATTTGCTATGTAAAGATAACTGTAAAGATTAAGTGAAGTAATGGCGTCCTAAACAGAGAACGAAGAACGAAGAACGCTCCCTCTGATTGTATTGTAATCCGAGCACTTGGGCTCTTTGTTTTGGTAGTCGGGCCGGCCGCACGTGCATGTTAGTGCATGTGAGTGTAAGTAACAAAATAATTATTAAACTATAGCGAGTTTTGTATTGATAGTATTAATAATTGTCCAAAATGATGTGAAATTGGGTTAACCTATCACCTTGCCAGCCACCTTTACAATATGGCTGAGGTGGTTTTTGTCCCTGATGTTCAGGTTACCGTAATAAGCAAGCATGGCAAAAGAAAGAACAGATTCAATAAGGGACTTATAAAATAAGGACATCATTTTCCTATCTACATTAAAAGTGTTTAAATTCCTAAGGACGTACAAGCGTTGCTGTCCCTTCATACAGACTGCGTCACAATTATCATCAAAATTCTGGTTTTTATCGATGACGGTTCCCAGATACTTATACTGTTCAACAAACTCAATTCCAGTTCCTTTAATGAAAGTCTGAGATGCTGGGAGGGATACTTTCCTAAAATCAATGACCATATCCTTGGTTTTTGTGGCGTTTAATTGGAGAAAGGTCTCATCACACCATTGGATAAACTCATCCACCACTGGCCGATGCTCAGATTCGTCTTTACGGAGCAGGCTAATGATGACCGTGTCATCAGAAAATTTCAGAGTGTGCCTGTTCTCATGCTGGCTTCTGCAGTCATTGGTGTAAAGAATGTACAGCAATGGGGACAGGACACAGCCCTGAGGAGAGCCAGTGGAAGAGGAGCGCTGTTCTGACAGAGAGCCATTCACCCTAACTCTGAGACCTAAATGTTAAAAAATCTACAATCCAGCCAACAAAATGTACATCAAGATTAAAATAGGTAAGCAGTTTCCGAGCTAAAATATGTGGCTGGATAGTATTAAAAGCTGATGAAAAATCCATAAATAAAAGTCTGGCATGGGTGCCAAGACCTTCCATGTGCTTATAAGCAAAGTGATATAGGCAACTTCAACCCCCATCCCTGCCCTATATGCAAACTGCATGGGGTCCAGACCTTTTTTTTCTTCCACAGTTCACAGAGCTGTTCTGAACAGTGCTTAAGCAATCTTCCTGTAATAACATCTGGTCCCCATGCTCTCTTATTTGTCTTAACTCTCTGAAACTCTGCCTTAACATCATGAGCATCAGACATCTGGTTTAGCTTTGCGGAAGAGGAAGACTCTTTGCATGTTTCTTTAAGTTGCTCTGTGAAGTCATGCGTATCAAATCTTAAATAAAAGTAGTTAAGAGCTTCAGCTAAATCTTTGTTGCTATCATAGCCTGCAGTACTAACTGGCTTATTTTCAATATTATTATTTGGCCCGATATTTTCCTCATTCCGTGCCACGCTGTCTTCAAATTGTTGCTGCTTAAATGTTCCTCTAGCTTATTTTGATATTGTAACTTGGCCCTCTTAATTTGCAGTCTGACCTCTCTCCTTGCTTCCTTTTTTTTCTGTCTCATCACCTTTAAGAAAGGCCTTTTGTTTTCTATGCAGTGCATTTTTCAGAGATTTAGTGACCCATAGCTTGTTATTAGGGTTACCTAATTACCTTAACATGCTTTTTAGGAATAACAGTATCCTCACAAAATATAATATAACTGCATCAGTGAGTTCATCAATATCTTTAGCAGAGTCCTCAAACACAGTCCAATCAGTACAACCAAAGCATCCCTGTAATTTAGAAACAGCATCTTCATTCCAGACCTTGACTTCTTTTGTCTTCACCTTCTCCCTCTTGAGCATGGGCTTGTACACAGGGTTGAGATAGATGGTGCTGTGATCAGACAAACCTAATTGGGGGCCTAGAATAAGCTTTATATGCTCCTTTTATAGAACCGTAACGCAAGTCTAGAGTCTTATTTTTTATAGTTGGGCAGGTGACGTACTGCTAAAGACCAAGCACGGGGCATCAAAGGAAGGGGACTGGAGTCTTTGTGTCACTCTGTACACAGTGTCAGCAGCAATTTGTGCGTTTGATTTTGGGTGTATATACACAACTGTCACAAACAACTGGAGGAACTCTCTAGGGGGATCAAATGGACAGACAGAGACAGACAGTTAGTCTGTCAGATGTGCATATGGACTCCCTGATTGTAACATTATTGCACCACTGCTGATTTTTAAATAAACAGACTACGCCTCCTTGAGATTTTCCCATGGCATTCACATCCCTGTCCAGCCTGACAGGCGCTCCAAAGCCGCTGATTGTCATTTCCGGGTCCGAGTCTGTAGCCGTGAGCCATGTCTCACTGAAGGCCATAATGCAAGCATCTCTGTACTCGTGTAAATAGTTAGTGTTTGCCTGCAACTCGTCAGTCTTGTTCCTGAGTGACTGAACATTTGTGAGGATGATAGAGTTTCTGACTTTTTAATCTCATACGGACGCCGGAGTTTTTACAATCCCATTCATGAGACTTGTGCTTAGCGATCTCCGAAATTTACATCTTGAATAAGGAGCGGATCCATATGCATGTCCACTCGGTTTGGATCGTCCCGTTGCATCAGAAACTCTCGAGAATATTGCCTTAGTGGGTGGCGTGGTTGATGTTGGAGACTCTGTGCGTGATTGATCCATAGTACCACTACGTAAAATATATCCATGACTGCTTACATAAACAGACAGTCATAGAAAGTCTGGAAAATATACGCCATAAACAATGACGACAAGCAGCCCCCCTGTTGGGCATAGCGGCGCAAAGACGGTGATAGGTTGACCTGCACTTAGCCTGGCTTATGCCGGGTACACACCACACAAGAATCAAGCCAATTTTGGGCCTGATTTTCGAACAGTTGTTAAAGATATTTTAGTCTGTATCAAAGTGGTGGACCGACTGACACACAAAATCATTCTATGGATTTTAACTTTTAGGTAAGTTTTGGCACTATAACTTAGGGAAATATTGTCATTTATGAACTACTTTTGCTGCTTGTCCTAAATCAAATTGTACTGTGCCTAACAACAAAAATCAATGGTGCTCTTTCCAAACCCTGCATGAAAATGCTCTCTTCATATTTAGCAACTCTCCTTTTAAATATCTATCTTTGAAGGTTGGCACCTAGCAAAAGTGCAATCAATAATCCAAGGATGAAAACAGACAAGTGTAGAAAAGGGCGTGATGAACAAGCACAAAAATGAATCTGCACCTTTGAGAAGTCCTAATTGATTTGGCAGTTTAATTTTTGTCCTGTCTGGTTAATCCATTTCCAGGGAGACAAAAAGGTGAAATGGCATGGCTGGAAATGAGAGGACAGAGGCAAAGGCAGTCTCCGAAGAATACTGAATGAAATGAGAGACACTGAGTGAAATGTCAATTCATGTCGACGGCTAGAAGAATGACAAAGTACTTACTACTTGCAACAGGAATGCCTAATGAGAGCCGAGAGGTGACATTTGAGGGTAATGCGGAATTGTGACAGCTTTAGTCAAGTTTTTAAAGCTCAACTAGACTATTTTGTACATTGACAGCTCCGATTGACAACTGCTTGAAAAAACCTGAACTGAAATGCCTAGAAATCCTCAAAAATGTAATCATTCAGTGGTCTCCCCAGTTGTATCTGGGCTGTGCATTGCTCACTATGTAGGAGAAACCTTTAGACAAGTTTAGATTTCTCTCTTCCTGTGGACAGACTTTTCCATCAGTGACAACATAGAAAATAGCTTTAATTTGGACAAACAGGTGAAACTACAACAGTTCAATTAACGGGTAGCCCTTTTCTCCTCCAGCCCCACTTTGTAATTTAGGGGGGTCACTTTCACATCAATGTTTTGCCTATTACAGCTTTACATCAAGCCTTCCGACTTCCAAATAAATTCTCTGCTCTTCATGTGAGGAATCCAATCAGCTCATCTCTTTAGATACCTACATTAGAATATGTAGCAATCTTGGTTGAACAATAACTAATGAGATTGCCTATAATTTAGATCTAAGCACGATATGGTCCAAACACATTGAGGAATCTACAGGATAGATTCCTAATGAGTTCACAAAAACTTTAAAAGATTTGACGCATACTCCACAAGACTTTGGAATATTCTTTGTTCAAAGCACTACAGATGGCTGTAGTTTGCTTACAGTAATTGTGTAAGACTGTTAAAAAAAGAGCCACAGGGGTGGTGCAATCTTAGAAGCAGCACATGAAAAAGGCCTTTGAAATGACTAGATCACAATTAGAAAGGCAGCCACACAAGCAAGTCAGATCAAGATGAATGACAATTAGCAGTATATCTGTCAGCAGGGAATAAGTAGACAAAGTTTGTCATTACAGAATGTGTTTTTACAGCCACATGAAGAAAGTAATAGATTACAAATTGTCCTGACCTGCAAGAGAACTGGTCACAAAAACAGCACATTTTCCTAACCCTTCGAACCATTTGGCTGTTTACAGTAATACTGATAAATCAATGTTAGGCTTGGATTTGAAGAAATGGCTATTACTGGAAAGAGCAACTACACTAATTCCACCTAAATGCACACTACCTGATGTATGCACATCATTAATTGAATAAATACTCTGATGAAGGATACATGTTGGCCTACCCTGGTCATTAAAGGTTTAGTGCTTGCTGACGAACAACTCTAGAAAACAATAAACCACACAATGACAACCTTATTGAAACAGATAAGCCGGGGTGACAAATAAAAGCTAACTGTCGAAGTAGAAAATAAATTAAACTGCAATCTCACAAATTACCAGAGAAATGGATAAACACCGTCTCACCAAAAGCTTCAAGACCTAGTGTAAGGAGCACGATCAATGGCCATCATCAGTGGAAATAAAAACAATCTTCCCATCTATGATTTCACTTATGTTGCCCTCCAGCAAGTTCAGACAAACTCAATAAAGTCTTCAACCCACAATGTCTGAAACAGCTGCCAAACATGGTGGTGGATCTGTATGTTCATGTATCGAGCAGTATGAGGCTAGAAGCACAATAGGGTACAAATGCTGCTCTTAAAAAGTCCACATTTTATCATCATGCTTAACTGCTCAATAATTAAAGAGTTGTTTCATCAAGGCCCAACATGCATAAGACCATAAAGCACACCAGCAGAACACTAGGGGCAAAGCTGCAAAGGGTTAACCTGGACCTTGATTTTATTACAATCAGTGCATTCCTATATCTGAATAATGAAGTTGGAGGTTACCTGAACCTTGGCTATCTTACTGTAGCTATGGAAAGCCTTCTCTTTTTACCATGTGGTTTCCAAGTTCCCCACAGCACGTTTTAGTGTGTTTTGCTGTTACATCCAGCATTGTCCACATGGTTACTGGAAGGAGAACCCTTAGAGCAGGTGTGGCATTCTGAGTGTCTTGTCGTAATTTCCAGATCTATGTTGTTGTTAATGTTGTTCAGTGTTGGGAGTAAAGGCCTTTTTATACTTCTGCGTCACTTCTACGGCGTCCTGACCCTTTCGGAGTTCTGTGTCGTGACGTGTTTCTTGGCAACGCGGTGCATTTCACCGCCAGGACGCTAGAGGTAGGAACCCTGTTGTGTGGTTTCTGGAGGGTCTATCGCGAAACTCTTTGATAGTTTGTTTTGTTTCCGCTTTTTCCATTTCCGGAAATGGCGAGCGAAAGAGCGAGAGTGTTGTTGGAGCTGGAGATGATCGACACTGAACAACAAATGATTTTATTGCAAATGTTAAATCGTAGAAGGAAAAGAAGACGTCGGCGACGTTGGTATGTACGACCAGTGAACGAAGAGAGGCCAACGATGGGCGAATTTGTTACGGTTGTTCGACTGCTGAGGGACTTGGACGAAGAAATGCACTTCAAGTATTTTCGGATGTCGAAAGGTCAATTTGACGATCTTGCTCATTGTTTAAAACCTTTAATACGCCATCAGAGCACACACCGTATGCCTATTGACGTCGCTCAGAGACTGGCAGTGACTTTGAAAATTTTATCTTCAGGTGCAAGCCAACAGATCACAGGGTTGGGCTACAAAATGGCTGCAAGCACAGTGTCCTCCATAGTATCGGAGGTCTGCAAAGCGCTGTGGACTGCACTGCAGCCCGAATATTTTCCCTGCCCTTCAACCAACCAGTGGGAAGCCATGGCTTCAGATTTTTGGCGACTTTGGAACTTCCCGAACTGCGTTGGAAGCCTCGACGGGAAACACGTTAACGTCAAGGCACCACCACATGCCGGGAGTGACTATTTTAATTACAAAGGGGCTCACTCCATTGTTCTAATGGAAACATGTGATGCCAGGTATATGTTTACGATGGTGGACGTGGGAGGATATGGACTGCAGAGCGATGGTGGCGTTTTCAAAGAGAGTGCATTTGGGTCGATGCTGCTGGACCACCAGTTGAATTTGCCCCAACCAGCTCAACTTCCTGGGACTGGAGTCCAAATCCCCCACGTTATCGTTGCTGACGCTGCCTTCCCCCTACACTGCAATCTCATGCGTCCTGTTCCAGGTATGTAAATACAATTAATTAAAGCATAGTACATTGTGGCTTCATAACATGTTATACTTATGATTGATTGATCCCTCTCTGTTATTGGATATTTTTTGTAAATTGTATTGTTATACTGCATACTTATCAGTATTCTTTTTTGGTTATATATTTCTTACTCTTCATTCTGTTTTTTATGCATTGTTCTTTATATATATATATATATATATATATATATATATATATATATATATATATATATATATATATACTCCACCTCTGGCTCTACATGCCACTGTACTTACTCTGCTGTACTGCTCTGTGTGTATATATGTTATATTGTTTATATTCTAATACTTGATTTTCTTAACTTTCTTACAATTAGAGAATGTGTGACATGTACCTACAACACCAAAACAAGTTCCTCATGCAAAAAACGTACTTGGCAATGAAGCTTTTTCTGATTATGATACCATGATGTAACCATGAATGTTTAATTGTAAATAAACAAACTTATTTCAAAACAAACTTGGATTTATTAATGTAAAAATAAGTAAAGTGCCAAAAACAAAGGGCAATGGTTTAAGTACAAGAAATATTAAAAAACAACACACAACTTTACTGTAATATACAACATATGAAAATTTTAACTATTTACAAAAGTGCACTGAATCAGTAGAAGGGTGCAAATGTTCAGTCTTGCTGCACAAGGGTGCAAATGTCATGCTGCTGTCTGCTGTCATACAGCATCTTGTACATACTGAACATGACATCAGACCTCCGGCCCTCTGGCACCCTCCGTAGCAGAACAGCAACTGTCTGGGCAAATCTGCTACACTCGTCACCGGTGTCCTGCAGCAGCTTCTCTTGAAGGTCCATTCGGCGTTGAATCTAGCTGCGCCATCTGCTTTAACAGCCAGTCATCTGGGTTCCTCTTCCGTTTCAACCGCACTCGGGACACAGGTGACTGGCAGCATTGAAAGTGGGGACCCACACACAGCAGACACAGGTGGTGGTGGTTGGGTTGACAATGGCTGGTGGCTGGGGGGGCACTGAGGATGGCTCAGTAGGTGAAGTGGATGGCACAGAGTCGGAATCTGAGGATGTTGTTGTTGTTGAGGTCTGTTCCTGTGAAAGACAAAGAGAGAGTTGGTTGGTCTTTGTCTGTGCAGGTAATTACATTTGTGGTCTATGCAGTGTGATTTGCAACCAGAAGTCTGTTATAAGATATGGAATTAGCAGCGCTATGAAAACAGCATATCACAACAACATTTACAGACTATGTACTATGTACAATGGCGACACATATACGGACAACCTGATAGCATTGTTAGCTAGCTTAGTAGCCCACATAAACAGAGGTAAACAACGAACTTAGCTCTATAAAAACAGCATATCAAACCAACATTTTCAGCATGCTATGTTATGTTACATTTTGTTTGCACAGACGTTACAGATTATGTATTTGGACAACCTGATAGCATTGTTAGCTAGCTCGCTTAGTAGCCCACACAAAACAGAGGTAAACAATGAACTTATATTTACCTTAGATTCGAAATCCGACTCCGTGTCCCGGTGCTTGACATGGGGTGCCAGCCAGGACAGAAAATGGTATAAAGCAGGCACCTTTTTGCCACCTGGATCACCGCTTCTTGGCGCCAGCTTTTTGCGGAGACGAACAAATTTGTCCCACAGGCCCTCCACCGCTTCATGCACTCCGTGATGTCCAGTCCAACATTCTGGGAAATTTCCCTCCATGAATTGTTTGCCATCTGGCAATCTTTGTAGTGCGCCGAAGACGAGTTATAAAGATGGTCGTACTTTCTTATTTCTTCTATAAGACGCTCCTCAACTTGATCCATCGTTGTTTTTACGAAACAAACAACTCTGGGCAAAACAATGGCGTTATAGAGGGACGGGAAAACCGGAAAAGCTACACGCCGGAAATTATGTATTAACTGACCAATCACAGTCCTTGCGGTCTGCGTCGCCTTGATGTGTAGTTACATTTTTCGAGAGGTGCCCGTCAGGCTACGGCGTAGGGTCCGGCGTAGGTTTGTGTCTTCACGTACCTATGTGCGTAGCAACGGCGTAGATTTGACGCAGAAGTATAAAAAGGCCTTAACACGTTACAAAAGTAACGCAATTACAGTAATGTCTTCCTTTTTGTTGTAACGCAGTAATATAACGCATTACTAATACAATTTCGGTAATATCATACCCGTTACAATCTCAGTAACGTGAGTTACAATGCATTTTAACCCGAAATTAAGGCACAGAAAAAAAAGGCCGTGAGTAAAAGAGTAACGTTTCCTCTGGCTGGGATTCGATGGTTGAGATGACTACAAAGACTGATTCTACATTTGCCAGATGGTAATACGTAGGCCTAGATGGAGTTATTACGCTGTGTTGAAACGAAGTGCTGTCCTGTCACTTTTCCCGTGGTCAGAGCCAGAGATGGTACGGACAACATCTCCCAACAGTTAACGGGACGTCAGCGCGGACAGCCGTGTGTCCGACCAACTGACACATATAAACATGTTTGGGAATTATTGTCTGGCTTGCTATACATAAGTATTAGCATTACATTTATCAGCGGTGGAAATTCTATACCGTACTTCAATACAATAAGGCAGATACTTTTAATTGAGTATTTTTATTTTTTCTCCTACTTTATACTTCTTCTCCTACAATTCTGAGTCAAGTAGGCCTATTGTACATTTTAATTTACTATTTATTTTTTAGCTTACTTTGCAGATTCAGATTAATAATACAAAATACCATGAATAAATAAATGATGATGTATTAAAGTGGATAAAGATGAGACTGTTGATCCGGTGGTGAAATTCACAAGCTACCGGCCAAGTCATAGCCTACTTTCACGGTTATTTTGGTGGAAGTAACTCAAAGTAACGCAAAAGTAGTGTAAAGCATTACAATTCAGAGACAGTCATATTGTAATATAACTAATTACTCTCAAATGACATTAACTAGTAATCTATAATGTATTACATTTTGTAAGTAACTTGCCCAACACTGATGTTGTTAAACACATAGCATCCACACCTACATACATACCAAGGTCATCACCATAGCTACGTAGAATCTGCCTGATGTGTCCATTCATTTTATGTACAACTAAGTGGTGAATATACTGAATCACTTCAGTAAGAAAACTACTGCGTCCAACATTAGCAGAACAAAATAGTAAATTGTTTTGGGTCTCACTAAAGTTGGTAAAATGTTAAAAATTGATGGTAAATTACTCAAAAAGGGACATTTAGAGTCTCTGGTTGGGTGTGGTTAATTTCACTATCAAGTGTAGATCACAGCTGATTAATATCAATATCTCAACTGATGTTTTAACTTCTATAAAATCTGCTTTGACGCATCACTTTAAGACAAAAGTTTAGTGAGGCTTTTCGTTGTCTTCAAACTTAATATCCTATTTTCTGTGGTACATCCAGGTATATCCAAACCATTTTGTTTTCAAAAAAACCAAACCCTCCAACACCCCCTTCAAAGCCCCTATTCATAAAGTAGTGTGCCTCCAGGCATCTGTGGCATTATCTACGTATCGCAATAGTCATCATAAATGCATGTCTGATGGTCACTGGAGAAAAGGGAGGATGAGGATTTTCTGTTTAAAAAAGCAAACTGAATCTTTCACCACAAGCTAATATATCATAGATTACCTTATAACTTGACAACTTAAGATGCAAGATTTCAAACACCCAAAAGGGGTAAATATTTCACTATTGATCACTTAAAACTGCAGTATATTGCACAGTAAGCTGCACACAGTATGCTCCTCTGAGGTTGCTTCTTATGTCATATTTTTCTGAACTATGGGGAGTTGTTGCTGATGCATCTCAAAACTCCCGATTAGGCAACTGTATGACCTATTTCTAGCCTCATAATTTACTTTGACACAGATATGGATGGCTACTTTAGAAAAATTGACATTTTTAGTACATGTGCTGTGTTTTTCCAATTTGAAAATCAGATGCAAACACCAGTGACAGTTCAGTGAGAGATGCATGCATCTAATCAGATATGGAAAGGGTTGGTGCACATCAACCATTCATTACAGTTAAGCAATGCTGCAGAGCTCTGCAATTTCTTTAAAGTCACTGCTACAAAATATAACTACGACAGCCTTTGATCAAGCGTAAAACCACTGGTGGGCTTCTGATTTTAATGTGGGCACTAGTAGTGCAATGTAAACTTGTGTTGACATGCAATGTCTATCATTAATAATGTACTGAATATGGTATTAAAGGGTGCAAAATAACTATAGGCAGGTGGCACTACTGCAGCAAAACAAATTAGATTTTGGCACTATTTGTTTCATCATTAGAAACTAAACGAGGCAAAGGTTCATGGTGGACGTTAAAAGGAGTCAAATGAGAAACTAGAAAGGTGGGGTAAAATCGGTCACCACTCATCACTACTTATAATCTCTTTGTGACTGTGTCAAAACGTATGGTACAAAAATGTTTCCTTAATTGCTGGGATGGACACTGGTTGTCTTCAGAGCCTGATTGCAGTCAACTTGGTGGACTCATGGATGTATTGTGAACTGACTTTGGCATAGAATGAGAGATTTTGCAAAGTCATATCCGGCTGTGTCTGTATTTCAACGCACAATAGCTTGGCCTCAAATGTTATATTTCCAGAATACACATATATATACATATATACATATATACACATATATAATACCAGAACCTGCCTGAGAATCATCAGGTTTTTAGGTTTTCTTCAGTATCAAAGTAATCAAGGGTACATTGCAAACAGGACCTGCTAATAGCTAATTCACCACATGTCTAATGGTACCAATATACCCTAGAGCAGGGGTGTCAAACTCAGCTTCCCTAAGGGCCACCGTGGAAAATGAGGATCACATCCAGGGCCAGACATGTTGAGTTAAAGCAACACCAAAGATTCTTTTGTACCTTAAAATAATGTTTCCAAAATCGTTTCAGTGGTTCATCAACTCGTAACAGGGTGAACGGCACTTCTGCATTCGCTTTGCGGCTCTCTAGCGGCTATAACCGCACTATGCAAGTTTCAAGTACATGCAAGTTCATCGGAGAGCAGATCTGTAGTTCGAATGAGAACGGCAATGGACAATTCCGCTTCCAACCTGTAGGGGGACCGAAGAGGATGCTTTGGTGTTGCTTTAATTGCTTTTATGTCATCGAAAAAGTCAAATATCTTTGACTGTATTATCGCAGGTCTCATATAGTCGACAAAAATGTGGAAGAAAATGCCAAAAATGTCAGGAAAAAAAGGCCCAAAAACTTTGTAAAAAGTGACAAAAACTAGACGGGCCGAAATGTATTGTGAATCTAAATTGACATGGGGGCCGGATAAAAATTTGCAAGGGGCCGGATTTGGCCCGAGGGCCTTGAGTTTGACATGTGTGCCCTAGAGGAATAAAAGAGGATCATTTCTTTGTTGTGATCTACTTCAGTTTTGTAAAAAACACATGCTGTTTGCATCCTTTTAGTCTTAGGTTTTGTGGCCATTAAGACATTTTGTCATATCCATGTTGAATGATTGCTATAATTAAATAATAATGCGATAGCTATTACTTATGCAGAGTATAATAACAGTGTAAGATATTAACTTATTCGATGGAAATTAATTGGCACATCAATCACACATTCAGGAGTTCCATTTTTGTTGCTTCCATGTCAGGAGTATTAATAGATGCTAAATCATGATTTAAAACAGAGTGAATTGTATCACAAGATTAACAAAGGGTGACAGGGAGAGTAACATATTAATATCTTGCTTGAAATTATGGAGATGTTTTGTCAGAGGTGTAGAGAAACAGAGGCCGTGGTTACACTTGTCTTTTCAATGCAACTTTTGTTGACACTTCAATGCGACTGACCGGATCAGATAGGGATGTTTTCTGTGCAGATACGTCATTCCCATTCTAAAATGGCACTTTGGTGCAAAAGAGAGCCTTCTTCTTTTCTTTATATTTCGTTTATGTTGTGATGGTGGCAGAGACGCGTACAAAGCTCTGCTAACTTGGTGAAAAGACCATTTAATTTCCTATAAATTCTTCACAATCAAAGTCCCCAATATTTTGTTATTTAAAAGTGTTTGTGACGCAACACAATCAGTAAATTTGGGGTTTTCATTAGCAGATATTTAACATGACTCCTACAACAGTAAAATAAAGCAGATATCTGAAAGTACAAACAGGGGGGAGCAGGAGAGATACTGATTATGCAGAAAGGCTCATTTCAGAAACCAGCCCCGGTTCCCTTTGCTCTTGCTCGGGAGAGGAACTCCCGTGTGGCGGGGAGATGATGCAAGACCTACATTTGATAAATTGTCCGGATTGTGCCCATATGCTGTCCACACTTCACTGAGATCTCAATGCGAGCCAGGTCATCTCAACATGTAGACTGGCTAATCAGAACCCAATGAGAGCAAGATCTGATCTTGAGGCGTACAGACTTGACAGTTAATGCGTCCTGGCATGATCAGATGGCAAACGTTGCATTGGAAAGGCAAGTGTAATCACGGCCAGAGCTGTGGTTGTCAGTCACAGTGAAAATGAATGCAATAATGTGACAGGTGCTTCAAATCAATGTTATTTAACAATTGTCTCTGGAGTTTGGAGTCAAACCTTTTCACTTTTCCTCCAGTGAACCATAGCCAGGAAAGGTGTGTGTGCTTGAGGGGGTGTGCTCCAGCAGTGCTTTGATTCTATGAGCAATAGACCTCTATAAGCAGATAAAAAGTTTGCGAGAAAGAGAGCGAGAGATATAGAGAGTCTCTTCAGAATACTTGCCATGCCATGAATCCATATCAGCTTTGAAGTTCAGAAGCCTGACTTCAGAAGGTAATGAAATAGTTATCACAAAATTTCCAAAAGTTAAAAGGGAGAAATGAAAGCATGGAAGGGGAGAAATTTAAAAGTCACTAGTGCAGCAACCCAGTCTCACGGCAGTTCGTGAAATGGTCACATTATTGAATCTATTGATTAGTGTATACGGACACGTTTATATCGCTTTTTTCGTGGTGGTGAGCACAAATTGTAACGTAATGTATTTCAATGGGAAGCATATTTCGTGATCACAGCACGATTACGATAGGGAGTAGTATGAAATGCCGAAAATCCACGTAGGGAGGTTGGTCGGGGTGGTGGATGGGTCAAACAACACAGTACTTTCACCCTGGAGACCGGGGATCGCGTCCCGCGTGTGGCATTTTATTTCCCTGTTGTTCTTTTCCTAAACAACCGTTTGCGTGTGACGTGTCCTTTCCCCGTTCTTCTTTTCCTAAACCCTAAATGCTTCCCATTGCGTGCTGAGCACCACGAAAAAAACGAGATGACTGTGTCCGTGTACACGAATCAATAGATTACAAATAACGTGACAATTCCACGAACTGCCGTGAGACCGTGTTGAGTGCAGTGCCTGTTTAAAACGTGCCTGTTCAGGAACGGGCCGATTGCTGCTTGCAGCTTTCACTGGACCGCTCATCCAAACAACTTCACACTCAACACTGCGCTTCCTTTGGTACTCAGCAATACACCTGCCTTGACATAGTTGCGTCCCCTAGCAATGCTAGATGATATGCGTTATTTACTGACAGCTAGCTATTTGGGACCAGGCTATTTCCGGGAACAAAAGTGTAAAAGTACAATTAATCCAATAAAAAATGGCTGAAGTAATGGTAAAAAAATACTATAACTATGAGGTTTCTTTGTGTTTTAATATTGTTTAGTGTGTGCAAGCCAGAGATCCTTATATCAAATTTCATATCTTTGAGTAAATTCTCTCTTTGGAATAATAATGTTACATCTGCTGTGCATCTTGCTTTGATATGAAAGGTGCTGCATATGATTTGCCTTCTCCAATAGCACAGCCAGCCAATATAATATAATTATTCCTGAAGCATCTATGAACATAATCTTTACAACATGGCAACAGCCCATTGTTGAATGAAGTAAGGTAAGCCTATATATAGAGGGAGACCTGTGCGGGACACGTAAAGCCCAACAAGAATGTTTAGTTCGCCCATATTTGCTCTCTCCCTATACTTCTCAAAAATGATTGTTTCCTGAATAAATAACAACTGGTAGCAGTTGCACTGGCGACAATATCTTTTATGAATTCAACATCAGACATTGCTATAAAACAAATAGCATCCAATGCATATTGGTGAAAAAAAGGCTAATTTCCATCAAAAGAAAGCCATGCTCTGCGCAATGAGAGGATTCTGTTATCAGAACAACCGAACCTTAAATCTCACAAAAATGTTTTGAAATCACACAGAGAAAAATAATGAACAAGACCTTTGGCTTTTGAAAATTGTTCTCCAAAGTCTTGGCAATCAGGGAAAACAAAAATAAACACTGTAACTAACACAAAACCACAGTGGCTCAGTGGTTAGCACTGCTGCCTCACATCAAGTAAGCACTGCAAAGTTCAATCCCCAGTCTGGGGCCTTCCTGTTTGGAGTTTGCATGTTCTCCCCATGTTTGCGTGGGTTTTCTCCGGGTGCTCCGGTTTCCTCCCACTATAAAGACATGCATGCTAGGACTACAGTTAAAAATGAACCTGCTGGCTAACATTGGCACATTTACAGAAATGTTGATTAATGTGCATGTATTGTCTTCATTAAAAAAAAAAATCTTAAAGGAGAACTCCGGCCGATTTTTACCTGAATCTTGATCGCTAGATATCTCCGAGTACTGTCGATAGGGAAAAAAATGACCAAACTGGAGCTTGCTGCAGCTAATGGCCAGAGCTCCCATTTAGCTAAAATGCCAGTTTTGGGGGTATCATTCTAAAGAGTGCCTCTTATGCCTCTTAGCAGACACAGTTGGCCTTATTAAAGTATATGAACACCGTCGAGGTGGGCCCGCTGCTGAGAGATACAGGTTCGGTAGAGGTGCCTTGTGTGGTTTTTTTCTTAGCCTTAGCATAACACCGGACCTGCGGCTTCGCTTCTGCTTCCTCTCCCTCCTCCATCTGCGCTGCCTCCTAGACCTGACAACAATCCACGGAGAGCCCAGCGGTCTCGCTATGTCATCTGGGCTGTTGTGCGTATAATGAAAGACACTCAAAATAGATATCTGGTGCTGGTCACCTATGTCCTCTGGAGGACATAGCCAGACCACCGGGCGCTCTGTGGATTGTTGTCGGAAGCGGAAGGCGACGGGAGAGAAAGCAGAAGCGAGGATGCCGGTCGGCCTGCTAGCCCGGCTAAGGACACTACCACACAGACCTCCACTGCACAAAAAATGGATGAGCTGGAACTCAGCATAGCAACGAACAACTACACACGGAACTGCTGCGTGATGATTATCACCGAAACCTGGCTGAACACCCTCGTCCCGTACGCTGCAGTGCGTGCAGTTAGCAGACCGAGCTAGCTACCGGCAGTACCGAGACAAGGTAAGTGACAGTACAAACTTTAAATTTAAACGGTTTCATCACAATGTCTGAGTTGAAACCGCATCTTGTTGTCACGTAAGGGTCCTGTTCATGCTGCACAGAAATTTTAATTGCATTTTGTGTCTGCTAAGAGGCACAAAGGCACTCTTTAGAATTATGGCCCCACAACTAGCATTTTAGCTAACTGGGAGCTCTGGCCATTAGCTGCAGCAACTCCAGTTTGCTAGCCCCGATTTTGGTCGTTTTTCCCCCTATCGACAGTACTCGTAGATATCTAACGATCAAGATTCAGGTAAAAATTGGGCGGAGTTCTCCTTTAAATAAAAAATTTTTTTGTCCACATGCTTTTATCCAAAAGGTTAGTTGTGCCATTTCTAATGCATTTCCTGTCTGCTATGAGAGCCAATTTATGTGACATCCCTGCAGTATACATATCCTGATAGCCCAGGTTGTACTGAAGAAATGATAATAAAAAAAGTTTTGAGTAATACCAACATAACCAGGGAGAAAGGGTGAAAAGTAAAGGAAGACTCTGTTTGCCTGGGACCAAATCACTAAATCTGCCCCTGACAAACACAGCAAGTCACAGCTACTCACAATCAGAAACTCACTGAAATACAGTCAGTAGAGGTATTAATTTCCAAACAGGCATAACCACCGCGCTTAGAAAGTAACATTAAAGCATGGGGGTAACTTATATATTATGTATTAGTGAAGTTAGTATGGCAAACATGCACAATTTGAGTTGCAATGGCAGAGTGGCACTGTCTCTGTAGGATATCTGCTTATTGACTTCAGGGAAATGAAAAAGAGTTTGGCTCTAACATTAGTATGTACAGCATGTTTCCATTGGAAGCACACACGGAGGTATTCATTCCCAAATAGGCTATTAGCTATTCACTGCGAAGACATGCTTGAAGTCCGCAGAGCCATGAAGCCCCGGTTCCCGTTTTATTTACAATTTATATTGAATGTGTCACATTTACAAATTGCACCATATTCCACACTGCATGTCATTGTACCGAGTATGAAGTAGCTCGGACACACAGATTCCTTGCTTTATTGTTAGATATTCCTTTAAAACAATTGTAAAGAAAGTAAAGACTGTGCTTGATATCTCATGCAAGAATTAACTCCCTGGATAAAGTATACCAGGCTTATATTACAGCCATTGAAACAAAATTGTAAAACATTTTCATAATTCAAAGCATGCACGCTTATACTGTATTGAAGTTTTTATTCCAGATATCACAGAATATGAGCCTCTCCAGTTTAAAAAACCACAAATCCTATGCCCATGAACCTGTAAAGGTTAATTGCATGTTGCTGGTAGATATTGTTGAAGAGCAAACTTGGCGACTTCTTCAAGTCTCTCATAGGCAGGCATTAGTGTCTTAATCAATTTTATGAGGTAAACGATCAGGGCAGTCAGTGGAGACGTTTCTAGTGTGGGCGTTGGGAAGCAGATGGAGAGAAATAAATTGTGAAACAATGAACTGAATTGCAGATGTTTGCAGCAATGACGATTTGACTTTAATGAGGAGATTGTGAAAATATTGATTAGTTACAGTTGCACAGTGGAGCAGCCTGAGTGCCTCCCTTTTAATTTTAAAAGAAAAACTTGTTTATATGACAACTCCACCAGTCCATCCGTCAGCTTGTCCAAAACTTTGATCCAGAGAAAGATACTGTATCTCAATAACTACGGGCCAGATTGGTCCCCAGAGACTGATTCCCAATGACTTTGGTTGTGTCCTTTCCTCTGGAGAACCATGTTTGGGGAACATTCTCTTCTTGAAAACACCACAACGAGAAGGTAACTCAAAAATCTAATGGCTGATTTCCATATCATTTGTTGTGTTGGTTATGGGTCCCAGGGATTCAATCCTAATGTTCTTGGTGACCCTCTAATCTTTCCTCAAGTAACTAGCCTGACATCGACCATATCGCAAATGCGAGTTAAGGGCAGTCAACACCAAGAACGATAACTATAACAATAACTACAAATATATAGTTTTAATTAACAGTAATGCACAATACGAGGGACATGTGGAGCGTTTATTTATTTATTTATTTTATTTATCAGTGTGAATGCTCACATCGTTATCGTTATAGTTACTGTCATAGTTATTGTTCTTGGTGTGGACAGCCCTTTACTCTGGAACCTTTCAGTACGGGTGTTATTAATGGCTGTAGACCGAAATGCCTCTGGATGCAATGGGATGGACCTACAACCAATCAGAGCAACAAAATGTGACGTAGCGCTGAGTGACATACAAATGTAAATAGACTACAGCATGAAGATGAGCTGTGATGGTGTAGCATGTCTGTGTTGCAGTTTTTGCCATCATAATTTAAAAATATTACTTCAACAGAAAGTTCTACATCAGCTGCTACCATCTTAATCTTAGGTATCGTCTGAAACCTGCCCCATATGAGACGTGATTGGCCCGGCTAGGGCCTGGCTTGCTCAAATTGACTCTTTACTTCATCTCAGCTATTATCATTCATATAGACTGTCTTTACATGAATGCTGTGTTATTCCTGATTCTACTTCACTACCTAGACAAATATTTGCACTAACTATTCAGCATTTAGACAGACTATCTGTTTGTGTTTACTGTGTTATTACTGATCCACATCACTATCTAGATTACATCTTGCACTAACTGTATATTGACTTCACTACTTCTCAGCATTCATATAGACTATCTATTTATATAAACTGCGTTATAACTGATCACTGGATCCACATCACTATCTTGACCACAATTTAATTTGCACTAACTGTATTCTGAGTCTTTAATACATCTCAGTAATGTTACGATTGTCTTTTCATGTATATTATGTTATCACCATACCACTTTTGCATATCCATCGACTTACTTAGACCTCACTTTGCTCCGGCTTTGAACTGCCTACTTAAAGGGATACTTCACCGATTAGCATTAAGCTTTTTATCAGTAGAAACCCGGTAGTATTTTCGAATGACCGTGCTTCCCTCACTCATGTCCTGCTGAGACGAGAGTTCTCTGTATTGTGGGTCTAGAAAAAAGCCTCAGATAACGCAAAAATCGTCATTTAGCATCATCGGAGGCATTTTTGCCCACAGGCTATGGACTACAGCCAGCTAGTTCCGCATGTTTTCAATCCGCCCATAGGGGGTGGGACTGTCACTACAGATGCGAGTCGAGTGTCAGCCATCTTGGTGCTACGCTAAACAGGCTCTCTCTTTTCAGCAGCAAACTTTTACAACAATTATGTGCATTCAAACTATCACACGTGTACCACCGGGATACATTGGTACAGATTGTAGAATATGCAGGAAACTTATTACAGACGGAATACTCGACACACTACGCCAGCTTCGCCTGCTACGGAGACCAGCAGCTCAGCCTGCGAGGTCGCTCGTTGCTGCTAGCCGGGTAAGGGGACAAGCGGGACAAGGGCAGGAGTTCGAGCTAGGTGGAAAGCTAACGCTAGCTGGCCACCTGTCCGATCCATCCTGCTTACAAGTGTCTGCTCATTAGACAACAAACTGGACTACATCCAACTTCAACGAAACTCCCATTGTGAGTTCAGAGACTGCTGTGTTTTTGTTTTTGTGGAAACATGGCTGAACAACAGTGTACCGGACTCAGCTATTTAGCTAACAGGCCTGCTAGCCTTCCGAGCAGATGCTGCTCTGTTGCCGGGTAAGACTCGTGGAGGTGGGCTGTGTTAACATGGACACGAACTGGTGCAGAAATGGGGTGCTTTTATCCAACTACTGCTCACTGCTGGTGGAGGTTATAACTGTTAAATGCCGACCGTTTTACATTCCACGCGTATTCACGGCTGTGTTTATACTCGGTGTTTACATCCCAACAAGTGCTAATGCTACCAATGCGTTAGCTTAACTTTACGGCGCCTATAATGTGTGTGCACTAAATGTAGCCTGTTTCGTATGTCGTTTTTATATAATGTTGTTTTTATATATTTTAAATGTGTAACACCACTTGAGCCATGGTGAAACGTTTCTATATATGGTTGAAATGACAATTAAAGCTGCAAGCAGCGATGGAGGGGCCCTCGCGCCTCTGCGCGTGTCAGGGTCACCAGTGAAAAGGGAACTCCCTGCTGAGTTCAACGATACCTCACACAAGACTACGTCATACAGTTCATTAGCTGTGAAAGGGGGCGTGGCTAAATTATAGGGGGCGGGTCAAACCATCACCAATGAAGAAGGAACTCTCTGCTGAGTTCAATGACACCTCACACAAGGGTCTACCTTAAACGGTCCAAATGTTATGAAAGAGGGCGTGGCTTAAGGCCTACTTTTAGGCCTACTTCCTGTTACCACTAGGGGGCGCTATGACTTTAAGTAAATATCGGCCTTTATTTGTCCTCAGGGTTGGACTCTTATGAATCCTGAAGAGTTTCGAGCCAATTGGACAATGTACACTCAAGTTACACCCACTTCCTATTTTGATGTCGAAACGCACAAAATGGCCGCCCCGCCACGGCCACGCTCTATGACGAAAAGTTTTTCTTTTAAGAATTTTTCTTCTTTAAAGTCTTAAGATGGCACAGCCCGGATTTTTGAGTTGAGAGAGTTGATCGGATGAAATCTCTAGGAGTTTGTTGACCAAAATCGCACTAACTTGAGTTGACTTGACTGCCTGCCTCACTGTCTATGTCTATAACCGGTAGGCGTGGCTTCGGAGTGGACTTGTAGGGAAGCGAAGCAAGTGCATTCTGGGAGTTGTCTTTCATCCACATGAGCCAAAAATACATTTTCTGGCTTTTCTCGGTCTAGAAGGCACCAACTTCTAAAAATGTTTCACATTTCTACTACATAAATGACCCAATTTAATACATATTCATCTTTCCAGCGGTGAAATACCTTTAATCTGTACCTTTGTAGCCTATTGTATTCTCTTTTCTTGCAAATGAGAACCTGGTTAAATAAAGGTTAAATAAATAAAAACAAAACTGTCTGATTTGGAGGGGGATCAGACGTATCTGCCAGAGCAAATAAAACGTGAGCTTACAGATTCGTCTGGTTCCCAGGCTATCTAGGGCTATGATCAGGCCACAATTTCCTCGGCCAGAAACTAATCTAATAGAAAGAATGCCATGAAACATATTGGAACATTCATGCTCCCTGAAGGGTGAACCCTTCTCCATTGTTTTACCCTGAGCAGCACCCTCAGGCCAAAGCATCAACTGTGAATGTATCATATGGGATAATCCCTTTTAATTGTAATGCCCCTTGTGCCTTTCTTAATGCGTCATAAACGTTAAACATTAAATAAAATGTTTAGCCCCACTTTGGTAAAACCCTAACCTCTCCTTCACACATACCCACTCAAACACAGAAGGCGTTATAGCATGGTGTTGGTTGAGAATGGAACCACAACATACCATCCTGGCACCATCCACCATGGCTCAAGACTAAAGTTGCCCAGCTGCTCAATCTGTTCTCTGGGCATGCCACCCAGGAAAATTAACTACTTCATCCTGCACCGGTGTTGTGTTAACAGGTGAAATTAATTGGAGCTGAGTGTGTTATTTATGTGCTCAGTGCAGAAACACACACAAGCTTATGGCTCATGAGAGGAAAGTAAGAGCCTGAGTCAATGTGTGAACAGGGAGTGAGGACCCTATTTTAAAGGCATAAGCCAAAAACAAGGTAGCTCATGGGTACACTGGCCCTCATTTATCAATCTAAAGTAGAAACCAGCGCAGATATGAGGGCAGAAATCATCTTACGTCAGGCTTCACGTGTGATTCACGAAACATACGTATCACACCAATCAGAGCGTAAGAATGGTCGTACATTGATAAATGCAGCGGCTGGAAACGATCGTAATTTAAATATCACGCTCCAATATATTCTTGGTTTTGAGGCCCCGCCCCTACAATTTACGACACGGCGAGACGTAAGAAGCGGCATTTTTCAGAGGTGGAGATTAAAACCCTGATATCCTAGGTTCATTTGCACTAACGTGTACTATTTGGTAGCCTGAAAACTGGTATTAAAGGCTGTAGGAAGAATGTGGAATGGAAAGAGATCACTGATGCAGTGAACAGTTGCCATGGTAAATCGGACTCCAGCTGAAGTTTTTTTTAATTTATACATCCTTGACATATGTATGTTATAGTCCGAGTAATATCCTATACAGGCTTATATTGCAATCTCTTAGGCCTACATGGTGTACCTATATTTAAAGAAACAGTGTCTTTAATTTTACTCTTGTTTTTTTCATGAGTCAAAGCCAGGCAACAGCTGTGAGGGAGAGCGCGTGTCCTCCGCCCTCCGTGCTGGACCTCCACCCCGACCCTGACTCCTGACAAGCAGAGGGGCTGGAAAAACAAGCCGGAATATGTCGGTCAATGGCAGAAATAAATCGTTCACTTGTGGCCATTAATGACACTTTAAAAGAGAAACGAAAACCTGAAGAATAAATAAAAAAGTTGTGCATCGTCATGTTTCCTGTATTGAATAACATTGCCAAACATAACACTATTTATGAACCTTTTAAAAGCGAGGATTAACATCTCGTGTCCTTCGTATAGCCCCTAGTTGGGGCTGTGCTGGACATTTATGGCCCTGTTTTCCTGCGAGATGTTGTGCAGAACCCCACAGTCTAAAACAATGTTGCTGACTTTTTCTGCCTTGTATAGTAGGGGCCCCCCGCTGATGCAAGACCATGAGCCATCTGCCCTTAATCAATCCAATAAAGTGCTCCAGTGCACTGTTGTACCGGTGCATAGAGGTCCTCTAAAAGAGCCAGATCTGCCATTGCTGATAAGTGATCAACTGATGACTTCTCCTTCTCCTGTTAAACTGATTATATGCTGCACCGCAAGTCCACACTGACTCGAAAACTTGCGTACACGAGTTCAGACCCGACGTGAGATTTTAGCCTACGCTCACATTCAAATTGATAAATGCCTTGCTTTGCGTAGGAATCGGCGTACGCCTGTCCTACGCCTGTTTTAGGTCGTACACACGTTTCTACACACAGACTCTGTGGGCATTCAAGCCCAACTGCTTAGTTAATCAAGACACAGCAGTGCTGTGTGCAAATGGTGCATAAAGAATATAAATCATAGGTAATGGTGACAGCAAGTTACGGTACATGTCTCACAGTGCTAAAACACCTGTGCCAATCACACAACTTCCAAGACACATTTTTTTACCAAAATCCAACATATTGCTTTGCTCTGCTTCATTTGAATGAAAATCCCACTGGTTTGAACCTTTACTCCCATGGGCAAGGCTAGTTTCAAGGTGAGGTAAGTATTCTGGTTCTAACAAACTAATTCCCCCTTTGAGGACAATAGTATCTGTCTATCTATCTTGTAACAACACAAAGACTTTTACTCTTTCCATACCATTCACATGTTCTTAATGAACTAAGGATAACATGGCAACGGTGTTACAAATGCAATTCTGTTGTCGGAGGCAATGACAACAAAGCTCTGTTAAAGGTATTCTGTCTTCTGGTGCTGTTGTTGTTAGGCCTACCTCCCACTGTCCTGGGAAACAGCACATTGATTTTGTCAGCAGCCAACAGATGCTCTGCCCTTATCTTAACAAAACTGAACTTTAATCTCCCAACTGTCCATCAACAGGAAAAAGCGTGATTAGCTGACACTCACTTCAATAGAATAAAAAAAACGTTTGCTGCAGTTTTGTATCCTTCAAATATTCCTGCTTGTTTACTTTTAAAGAATACACATTTGGAACTTTGACATTTTTTATTCGATTTTACTCTGCTATAATCCTTTCTTGCTGTGTCTAATTGTGATGGTGTTCGGTCTTGTGACTGTTTTTAGACTTTTCTATTTCTGAGTTTGAAAGGCATATCTAGAACTCGTCAATTAAAAATAGTTTTTAGTCAGAATAATACAATGGATCAAAAATAGAACATTTGATGGGGACTTTTTAACACAAAGCAATGTGCAAGTTGTACTGCAATATTAATAGGGATGCAAAAATATGAAAATTCTGGCTGATACGGTTAAACAATATTAACATTGCTGTTATGGCCGAAAGCTGATATTTACAGATGTCGATATGATCTGTATAAAACAAGTTTGTATGGTAATCATATCTTTTACACTTAAGGTCTTTCTTTATTTGCAAAACATAAAAAAAGCCCATAAATAATAGAGTTACAGCATTGTTTCCTCTCAACAAGTTACAGGGCCACCACGTACAATACAAATAACAAACAAAAGTAATAGTTTTAGGCTACTTTTATAACTTGTAGCAAGTGTAAAAGTTAAAGAAAGTACAGTTTAACTCACATATGTGAGAAAGTGTGGATCATAGTTCATATAACAAATATCCTGCTTAGGTTGTTTGACTAATCAGGGTTTCCCTGGGTTGAAGAGGGAAAGATCACTAAAGCAAAACTTGAAGGAGCGGCTTTGTCGCTAGCTTCATGGCTAACCCATGCTAACCAAGGGGGTAAGCGAGCATCCGGAAAGCGTACCTCCTATGGGGAGATTCTGAGGCTAACAAGCTATCCCCTTCCGTTAGCATTCCATTGACTCCCATTCATTTTGGCATCACTTTGACAGTGAATAACTTTACATCTGAAGCGTTTAAAGACTCTATTTGTCCATTGTTTATTTCTAAAGAAACACGACAATGTATAAAAGGCTCCATTACCTTGTATCTCACGTTATGGCCCCGTAGCAACCGTTTTTGTAAAAATAGGCTAACGATTGTGTCATAACCACATGACTTTCTGTCGCACAGTAGAGAAATTACCGTATAGTACAGGAGAAGCTCTCAGGCAATTGGGGGGACGAGGGAAAAGCCCATAGAAAGTCCATGAAAGCATCGGAACAAAATATTTTTTAGCAACGTTTTGATAGATTGGAAATACTTCGGTATGTGGCAAGTGAATTCATATGACGTAACATTTATCCACGATCCACTTTATCCACAATATTCGTAATGATTCAGATTTCTCTTGGCACAGCTACCAGAAGACTTCAGACGGGTTGCTCACGTCACATCTACGTCATCAAGTTCAGTTTGAGGCTGCGCGGTACGCTCAGCCATCACCGGAAAAATGCTTCTAATTGACTTCACTGGTCTCCGTCGAAGTCTATGTGTCCATTTCTATCACTGTCTGTGATGCTAACCCCCTTCTCTTCAACGAGCAGAGAGTAAGCGAGACACAAGAACTTGGCTTGTGTCTTGAGGAATTGTAGCATTTATTCACCGACGGATAAACTGGGCACACTCTGCACTGCTACATTCACAGCCATAACGTTACTGCTAACTTCATACTCACCGACACACACACCTCCCTCTCTCTTTTTTTCCTTCTCTTTCTCTCTCTCTTTCTCTGCTGCTGTTTGTGTTTACTAGTAGACTGTAAAAATAGTGGACGTAGCATCCGTGACGTCACTCACTGGTTTTCATTGGCTTTGAACTAGATCGCCATCTTGGTTTTTTGCAACCCGATATGATGATTTTTTACCAGAAGGTGGAGCTGGGGAGGATGAGGCAGCCAAGGCAGTGTTGTTTATAATTTTAAGCAATTACTGGTGGGATAACACAGACCCCCGGGTACTGCCGCCATTTGCATGTACAGCAGAACAGAAAATCTCCAAACCTTCCCTTAAGGTACAGGCTAACACTAGTGGTAGCTAGTTAGCTTGGTTGGCAGAATGCTTAACAAGATATTTTAGGCGACTAAATGTTCCAATTAACTTTGCAAAGTGAAAACACTGTGAAAGGGTCAAAGTTAAGAGGAAAAAACAGACAGAAAACACCCAGATACAAATTCATGGCTGTTTTAATGTAAACATGACATCGATACACATTGCTAAGCCTCTGTCATGATTGACAGGTCGGCGTGTAGCCACGCCCCTAAAGCATCTCCTGCTTTATTGTCAATTTTAAAATGGGACCATAATTTACAAAATGAACATCATGATGTATTGAAGAAGACATGAAAGTAACAATTGAGGCCATAAACTCTATGAAAATGTTTATTGAAGTAATAAATCTAGCGAGAAGAAAGGGCATTTTCTCATAGACGTCTATAGAAACGGACTTCTTTTTGCAACCAGTGGAGTCACCCCTTGCTGGAAATGAGATAGAATGCAGGTTTAACGCACTTCCGCATTGGCTTTACTTTTCAGGCCCAAAAGCTTTGTGTATTATTTTTGCAGTCTATGCTTGCTTCTGTCACCTAATATTTATCATAATTGTAGTCTAGGGGTGTTGATGAGAATGCATCAGTGACAATGTTGAATACTTTTAAAGACGAAAAAAATGATAGATACTAAGAAGCAGGGACCACCTAACCAAATACAGTAAGAGGCTGACTACAGCTGGACTGATTCTTAATTCCAGCATGATCAGAGAGTGATCTCCAGTAGCCAGTCCTCAGTTTGGCTCTAATGTCACTGCGTTACCAGTATAAACGCTGCTGCACTCTGAGTGATTGATACCTCCATCTTCAAGCAGATGTCAGCGATTCCTTTTGATTGACAGCTTGAAATTACTTTCTTTACTCACCCAAAGTGCTTTCTGTCTGCTTTCACCTGAGGATATTGAATCAGTCATTCCTGCTACTTTCCCCCCTTCCTCCCAAACACTCAAACTCACATGCTCATGCACGCACATGCACACACACACACACACACACACACACACACACACACACACACACACATTTTGCGATGTAAAGAACCTTTCTTCCTTCAAAGTGTATGCTGGCCTTCACACTGTCATTGACCTGAGACTGATAGAGCCCTGTCAATAGAATGTGGGTGTATCCAATTTCTATAAGTCAGTCAAGACTCATTCGCTGTAATTGTGGAATTTGAATAAACAAAGTCTTGAGGACATGACTGCATTATATTATCTTATTGTATTGAAATATAGCTCTCTTAGCAGACACTGTAATTTGCAGCCACGTTCCCTGCCGCAGTAGCACCATGACAGTACACATCACAGTTGTGCCATCTCATCTGGGGTTATACAAGTGGAGACCATAGATAATACTTAAAAAAAGCATTGCTGGGAGTGTAATTTCAGGCCCTGTATGCAAAAGTGCTGGTTTCATCATCTCAAGCATGCTGTGGAAAATTGCCTAAATGTTAATCCAAGTGTTGTACAAGCGTGTGACAACTCCTCTATCCCTGCACAATAAAAGCAATCCTCTTCTTTTTGTTCTCTCCTTCTGTTTTCCTAGACAGTTACTTCATTTGAAATGATAACATTCTTGTTCCAGACAAAGAGGTAAAAAAAAAGAAAAGTCAGAAGCTGAAGGTAATTCAAACAAAAACCCACAGGATGAGTCAAGATTTAAGTGGCTATTTAAATTAGGTGTGAGGAGTTAGAGTGGAATGAATGTGAAGACTCAGGTGATGAGGCAGTCACAGGATGAGGTAGGTTTTAAATGGGCTCATCCCAGCTTGCTGGAATTGAAAAGCAGACTACAGCACTATAAAAAAACAGGGATCTCAGGTAGTGTTTGAGCTGACCTTGACCCATTGAGTCAAATTGCATTCAGTTTATATTAAAACTCCATTAAGGGATGTTTTTGATATTAACATTAAATCAAATGACTCAGTAATATAAAAGGGCTGCTACTACTGCTAACCCACTGGGAAATAACAGCCATCTCTGCAGCTCTATGCAGCTTTTAGCCAATTTAGACTTATTGTTTGGGGTTTTCGGTCCATACAGACTTTATGAAAGAGACATTTTGAGGGGAAGTGAGTCAGTTCCGAAAAAAAATACTTTATAACAGATATAAATAAGGGATCGAGGTGTTTCAAATGAAGGTCTGGGTCTCATTTAGGTTGGTGCTCTCATTCCTCCCAAACACAAAATGTATGTCCTTTGGTGTACAACCACAGAGCTGCTTAATCATTTCTCTTTTCTTTTGTTATTGCTAATGGAACATTAACGCATCATAGCAGCAAGGACACACAGCCCTCACACGGTTTTCACAGCCACATGGCTTATCCAACAGCTTGAACCCACAAACTGGTATACTCTTAGCAGTCTAAAATGTGCTGGTTTAGAAAGAAATATTTTCACGCTGCCCTTGTGTGTCGTTCAGTTCAATTCAGTTCAGTTCAGTCAAGAGTCAACACTAAATCTCTGAGGTTTCCATTTGTCTCTCCATCTCTCCCATGCCAACCCGTTCTCACTCACAACTTGTCAAATGCTGATGCTTGGTCAGACAGCTGTTTTGTGCAAAAAAAGCTCAGATAAACCCACTGTACACTACCTGGCCAGTACCAAACAGCAGACAGTTAGAGACTAGCTGGTGAACGTTAGTGGAGCGTTTAGCAGCTAAAGAAACTGATATTTTTATTAGGAGTCAAGACCAACACAGAGCTAAAAGGACAGCAAATATTGGGCTCACATTCATAAGGTAGCCAGAAACATGACACCTAATAAATGTTTGCTGGATGGGTGAATGGGTATCTGTTTGTTAACATGTTTGTCATATCAATTAAAGGTTTTATTTTGTTCATCTTGTGGTTGCAGGTGGCCCCCAAAGTGGCCAAAAAAGATTGTATTTAGTGTTTTGTCAAGAAAATGACTGCATGTGGACAAACCGACATGCCTAACATGTTTCTATCATTCTATGTATTAGTGTTACAACAAAACAGCTACTCAAAGGACAAGGACGTAACAATTAGTCTATCAATGTGATTTTATCCCTGATTCTTACATTTTCCAGTTCACTTTGCATTGCCAACCACCAATAGGAGTCACCCGCGTCCCACCCAAGAGCATAGACCTTGATGGAAAGCACAACCAAGCACTATCGTGAATTGAACTCCAGATATGTGTGGTGGTGGACAGGAGCTTAAGATCTGCCTAACAAATGTGCCCAAATTTCAAAAGATTGCAACCATTTTAGTTTACAGGGATGTTCCCAAAGCTGTCTTAGGTTGGAATTATAGTTCTGAACATGTAGATGTCGCTGCGCATCAATGCAGAGAAGGGTGTTATGGGTAACCGTTGGTCACACCTCCTAAATCTCAACAGTGTGCCGTGATTTCCTGCCTGATGTATGGCCTGTCTCTATCTGATTTTTGTCTGGGTTTTACCCACATTTGGACACCAAGGACACAGCTTAGTGAATTCCTCCATATGACATGACCTCTTATTTGCAGACCAAAAAAAATTCATGTTACAGGCTCCACCATTATCCACAATTTGATTTCATTTCTTACAGCTGTTAGTAGCGTTCTGATTTCCATCAACACTACCTTAAAAATCAAGTATTAGCATTTTTCCCATATAAATAAAAAATCTAAACCAGGTTGGAATTGGTGTGGAGTGTTTAATTGGAACACAGCTCAGTTTTGCAATCAGTTTGTCTTCTGTGCCTCTTCTCTTTAAAATGATCTGTCACTGCAAACAATGTGCAACAACCAATATGAAGCTTCATTTAGAAGGCTACATTAACCTGAGCTAACTACAACAATTAGCCGATAACAGTGTACAGCAATTATGAGCTCCAGAATATCCAATGCAACATGATGAAAACAGAACAGTTTAGTATTGGAATTAGCGATTATAAATACATCATTTGAAGTTTATTTACATATTCCTCCAAGCTCAGGTCCTTCTGCCGGAGGGTTCTGCGCAGTATCTTAGCTGTTCCTACTGCGCTCTTCTGGACATTTCAGATGTTGCTATATGTGTATATATATACTGTATATACTGTAAATTGTTGCAGATGATTCAGGGGGCTTAGCTGCTTTCCAACTATATTGGATTTTGGAGAGCTCTTCAAGCCTGTATCCTGCAAATTGCATAGTGTGCTGTCAGATCTCTGTCCTAGTACTCATTATAAGGGTTCAAGGCTAGGAGTTCCAACACATTAACCACACAATGAAACACAATGAAGCCACCATGCAGCGTGCTCCGGTCATACAGCATATTAGCTGACTAAATCAATATTATGATAAAGAACTGCTTATATTATGATAATTCAAAGAAAGAAAGAAAAAGGTGGGAGAAAAAGTACATAGTTCATTGAAGCTTAGATTATTTTTTTTTACAATAACAAAAAGGAATAGCACCACCATCAACAAAAAGTAAGGCATTAATAATTATAAGTGCAACATTCCGTATTTGTTAGTCATTTAGGGCACCACATCAAAGGAGCGCTAAGGACCAGTGGCTTTAAAACCTTAGGTATCTCTTTGTAGCATACACGTGTGAGTGTATGCTAACAGTTTTCAAAGAGTCAAAGTAGTTGGTGAGGAAAGTTAAGCATCTATCAAGCCAAAGAGATAGATATTTTCATCAGGTGGACAAAGAGACAACAATGGAATGCTTATCTGTTGGATTTTTCTTAAGAAGGCAATTGTTTGCTTGCATGTTACTGTAACCACTAGATATAACAATGGTACATCAGGACATTGTTTCTGTGCCTACACAATATAAATCACAAAGTGATCTTGCAACAGAGAAAAGTACCTTAACCACCTACCTAGTACACCATGGATTTACCCCGCTGATGTATAATAAACTCTGATGCTGGGTATTGGTCAGCCCATCCTCACCCAGAAAACGACTCTATGAGTCGATTATGCAAGCAGCTCATAACGACTGACAATTACATTTCTTGTTAGGCGACGATCTCTCGTGGCTGTAGTAATTATCGCAAAAGCAAACGAGGAAGTGAGGTGACAAATTCTAAGAGCACCACATTACGCATAAGGAGGTAGGTTGGGCTGGTGTATGGATCAAACAAACACAGGACTTTCACTCAGGAGACCGGGGTTTGCGTCTGTTTAAAACCAAAGGTCAACTGTCATTTTAAAATCAACCAAGTTGTACCTATGAGTTTATAGACCTTGGTCCATGAAGCAAGGACATCGGTGTAACGTTAAACCTCATTTCAGTAGTTTCAGTGTCATTTTAAGCCAATCCCTGATGTTATGCTAACCCTAACTATTGATGCCTAAACTTAACTAGTTCCATTTGACAACCTTTACTGTGTTCAAAACTGATTATTATGTTAAATAGAACGGTCACGAGTCACATGTTTAAACTGCCACCGTGCAACAGTAAATAGAACAGTTGTATGTGTCGTTTTGGGAGTCTTTGAAAATCAACCTATGATGATGTTTAGATATGAAGATGTGTCAGTATTGGCACTCGACACAATATGAGAGGAGGACATATAACCTCACAGTTCGGGGTAATAAAATCAATCAAAAACACCATATGCTATTTCCTGCTTTCATTTAGGGCTGCGAAAGTGAGAAATGGCCAAGCACAACTTTAAAATCAACAGTCTGACATTTGGGGAAATAGACATTGATTGCCATCTTACTCAGTCAGATGAGATGATCAATATCATTTTCATCTCTGGACATCCACTAAACAGATGTTAAATCAATAAGTTGTATTTCTAGCAGCTGTTAGGTAAAATAGCTATTTATTGGCAATATCTTAAAAATACTGTTCTCATTTTGAGGTAACTCACTGTCAGAACTCAGATGGCTGCTGGATACAGCTATCTCAGCAAGCCTAACCTTGTCATCCTAGCCACAAAACACATTATTTTTGCATTGCCTTTAAAAATGACCCATATAGGAGTACTTTTGCATCATGGTTTAATTAAAACGTTTTTTCCGTAAGATTTTTAATTCATCCTTTAGAGTTGTTGAACTACAAGTCCCAAAGAGTGATAACATGGAGTGAGAGGTGAAAATGATGAACACAATGTTACATGCTACAATGTTGTCATACCCGGGCTTTTAGACCAATGAATGCTTGGCAACAGAATCATTACAGAGCTGACTGGGAGGGGGGGAATTAAAATAAAGAAAATGGAAATGTCTTGAAGGACCCAGGATTCCTGTAGCACTGGCATTTCATCCTGATATAAATGTTAGTCCTATCCTTTGAAAATCATTGTGGACAAAGAATAATTAAAAAAAATAAGAGGACAGGGATGTAGGAAATCATTAGTTTGGCTCAATAAAATATCCATGCTGGATGAAAACGGAGCGCAGCTCTGTCTGAGTTATGCCCCTAAACAATCGCCGTAATTGTTTGGAGGCGGCCCCAATCGATAAAAGGATTATTGGCACTGACAACACATGAGTACATATCAGTGTGTGATCAGTGTCATAACCGTTCTAGTGCAACAATACATTACATTTAATATCCTTGGACTGGTATCGAGCAAACGGAGGCCTAAAGCAATTAAAGGCAGAATCAATGCCCTGAGTCAAAACACTGTGACAGCTCTATTATCCCTAGATATAGGAGGCCTAGTGGAGTCCCATTTCTCCGCTTCTCTCTCTTTCTGTTGTCTGGTGTACACACACACACACACACACACACACACACACACACACACACACACACACACACACACACACACATACACTCTCTCTCATTCGTCTTTGAATATCTGCAGTAGAGTAGATACACCGCAGCACTATCACATACACAATACTCCGACCTTTCACATTTTTTAAGCCATTTTCCTTCTCTTTTTTCCAAAAACATTCTTACCGTCTTTGAGTCTGAAATAATCCCTTCTGGTATTTTCTTACTTTTTCCTTCATTACCTGCCTCTCCTCATTCTGTCTCCCTGTCTGTCAGCATCGGTCTTTTACCGTTGAAACCCACCCCATCAATGTCAGCCACACATCAGCACTGACAGCGCTTTCATCTATTCACACTCTTTATGTGCTCAGGCTCTTCTAGCCTTCTAAGGTAACCACAGGAGAAAATGATTTTTGCCTGCATTTGTTCAATTCTTTGCTTCATTGACCACTCTAGCAGTATTATACTATATTATTTATATTTAGTATATTTAGTATACTAAAAGTATTTAAAAAAAAAAAAGTATTTCAATAACCCGACCCCTTGAACCCCCCTAAAAAGGGTCTAAAATCACCCATGAATGAAAACATCCTGGATTGGAATTTGGTGCTAATTAATACAGTAATAAAGTTTAGAGACACTTGTTTTAGTTGTTGAGTTTCAAAGGAATTCCCTTGAAAGAGAACATAAAGGGGCATTGGTAATCTAGGGGTTAAGGAAGGGAGGTCACCGGTTCAATCCCCAGACCGGCAGGATAAAATCTGGGTGGGGAAAGTGAAAGAACAGCGCTTGTCCCTCCCTCATTACCACCACTGAGGTGCCCTTGAGCAAGGCCCTTAACCCCCAACGGCTCCAGTGGAGCTGCTCAGTGGCCAGCAGATCAGACTGTGGTTGTACTGGGCAGCTTCCAGGTATGAATGTGATCAGATCAGACTGTGGTTGTACTGGGCAGCTTCCAGGTATGAATGTGTAACTATGTGAATGTGACAGGTCGTTGTTGCAAATGAGAAATTGTTCTCAATCGACTTACCTGGATAAATAAAGGTTAAAAAAAAAAAAAAAAACTTGCATTTAAACAAACCACAATAACTACAGCCGGTGGCCAGCAACTGCCAACATTAATGCCACATACTTTTAATGCCACTGTGAATTTATACCAATCTTAACCAATCATATATGATCAGAATACACGTTTAAAATATGTATGATTAGAAAGTTGCAATTGGTACTGTAAAGTTTGCTTAGCTTGATGATCCGTTTCCATAGAGTGCTAGAGAGATTCATTTGCATGTCATTTAAAATACAAATAATTTTTTTTCCAAACACATAAAAACACTGACATACTGTACGTTGGCACACTTAGCAAAGAACACAAGTTCTAATAAATAGATGCTTACAAGTCCACAAATCTGCACAGGTGTTGGTGCTCAAGCGCATATAGACTACAGGCAGTGATAGCAAAGAGTCGTAGTATTCAAACTGGTGCATCATCCTTTGCAAAACTTTATGGATTTATCATTTCATACTCCATTTATCGAGCCCCTTGTCCTGTATAGTATCTGCATTTTTTGTTTCTCCTCTTATTTATTAAGATTTTCCCTGTGAGCAGCCAGTCAGACAGCTGTCTTTCACAGGCTGCCTTTGCTGCTGATTCAACATGATGGGATGCCTAAATAACCACTGATAAGAGCCGACTACAGCCAACAGACAATGCCAAACACACTGCCAAAGCTGAAAGCGGCAATCAGCCACAGATGCTCAGTGGTGGCCCAATAGTGCCTGATTATCTTTTAGATATGTGTGACTTTACTGTGTCTTTGATATATTTTGTAATATCTATTTTATGAGGTATTTTACACGAATGGTCTAAGAAAGTCTCTTGTAAGTTATATAATATGTATTCATTCAAATGAAAGGACAGTCCAGTTTTAAAACATCTACATGAATTCATGTATCTCCAAGTTAATCTATTTCAAACATATACAAAATGAACAAGCGTATTAAATATAAACTAAAAAAATAACTGACTCACTCATCCTGTTCACCTGTGCTGCTTTGTCTAGACAGTCCATGAGCATCATGGTGGTTAGTAAGCTTAATGCCAGCAGGCAGACAGGGCTGACTGATGAGGCCGCTGCCTGAGGAAGTCACACTTCCTGCAGAGTCCCTACATGTTTTTTTTGTCACTTCACTGTTAGTTTGTTGCCTTAATATAGTGCAGCAGGTCCTGCAGCCTGCCAGCTTCGCCACATATGAGCATTGTTACAAGACAAGCACCTAAGGTAATGAACATGGTGCTAGATTTATCCTGGGAATGTAAACTAAACTCCGCTTGTCATTGATAATTGACAAAAAAAACATGATAGCCGATGGCGCTACACGACTAATTCTAGTATTTCTGACCATTGCATTTTAAATACAATGAAACGTCATGCAGAATTGGTCAGTTTATTCTGACTGAGCGGTTATTTGTACATGATGTAGCTTTGATTCTGATTATTAGCCGTTTTTTGGCTCAGATGGCCTTTATACGGAAACCGACAACCTTAAAGTCTTCATAACCTCTAGGCTACTGCTGTCACATGTGTTAGGTCCACCACATAAAATAATTTGGATATAATACTGGATATTCTGCTCTACTTCAGAACATTTCCAAAACTGAAATTCATTCTCGTCACATTCAGAGGTATTTCTCTTGTTACCTACAGTACTTAACAGCAATCGGAAAAATCAATGGGCAGCTTGTTACATCTACAGCAAGGTTTAAAAAAAACAACTACAAATTAAATGTGCTACTCCTAATTAAATTAAAATTACAAAAACTGTACATTTGTGTAAATGTGCGAGCACGAAGTGATGCAGTGTGCTAAGCATAAAAACTCAAAGGGTAACTACCATTTTTTTCAACCTGGACCCTATTTTCATATGTGTCTAAGTGACTGATGGGAACAACAATCTTTGACACTGGTCCAGAAACAAGTTACAATGTTAGTTAATAGGGCAGTTGTCCAGCTTGTATTTACCTTCACAAAAGTGCTGGTTTTGCCACTGATAGGCTCAGATTATTAGATTATTAAGTATTATTAAGTGTCTGACAAAATAATAGGAAATAATAGGAAATAATATTCAAAATATAGGTTGAAAAAAACGGTAGTTACCCTTTAATGCTGGATTTAACCAACCTGGAAAACAATGGGCAACTGTCCCAAAAACCCAGACCTCCAGGGGGCCCAGAGTCTGCAGTTTCAGTACCTTGCTGAATGTCTGAATACAAAACTTAAAAATATCAACCATCGACCATTGTTGGAATTTTCTTTTCTTTTCATTTTGAAGAATCTGCACCACCAGTCATCTGGATTAGTTTTAAAATGGAAGAAGTATAAAGTATAAAAATAAAAATAAAAACTAATTATAAAACTAAGTCAAATGTATGGACGTTTATTGTTGATGGACATTGAACATATTAAATTCCCAGGAAACATTGAGTTCTGCTGATTGTAGCAGTGTCAGCATTTCTTGAGTTCTGACTAGGAAAATAAGAAGTCTCATGCCAACAATTTAAAATTAATGCATACAGTTGAATGCTGTTCAGAGTACATTATTTATTAATATGTGAAAATATATATATATTCAAATTTATATTCAGTTACAGTTCAGTTACTAACCCTAACCCCCTAGAATCGACAGAGAGTGGAAGCTCATTCATTTGCTCGGTTCCCCTGCTACTGTTAATGAGTTGTAATGACTTCATCTTGTCACATTTGGTTTTTTTTAGTTGTTTTTTTTTGTTTTGTTTTGTTTTCTATTTCCAAGGTCCCATTAAGTCACCCAGACATATTTGTGGAAAAAACAGAACTCATATCTTTACCCAGAAACCTTTAACAGTGAGCTTCCTGCCACGGCTTTTACATCTATATGCTGTTATTCAGCAGCCATAGCCATTTTATTGTTGTTAATTGTTAAAAGTAATTATTTCTACTAAATAAGAAACAATACAGTACATATTTAACCCTTCTGTTGTTCTTCCAGGTCAAAATCGACCCTTTTATTTGACACTTGACGTATTTGTGACTTATTAAGCCACTTTTTTTAAAACGTTTTTGTCTCTTTTCAACGTTTTTTTCAATGTTTTGTAGCATTTGTCTGTACTATTCTTCGCACTACCACCAGTAAACACCAACACCAACTTAATACCACTATTGTTACACTCATTTTTGGAATTTTATGTTCAATAAACCTCATGAAGCCTATATTAAAATTACATCTAATTTTTGAGTTAAAAAAGCAGGAAGTTTGAATTATTTTGACTAATATTTAAGATCAGAGGATGCTGATGGGTAATCACAGACTGTCAAAGTTCAGTCAGAATAATTCTATGAAATTACATAAAACACCCAAAAGTCAATGATAGTGAACCGATCCTTAAGTTGACTTGTGAAGAGCGTTTACTTTTGGGCAATTTGGTTGAAAGAAAACCCAAATGTCTGCTATAGAAACTTTAACAAAAGGGGCGAATTTGACCCAAGGACAACATGAGGGTTAACACATGGCATTGGGTATGTAATTATCTATATTTCAGCGTAGATAGGTGTATAAGGGGACTGGAAGCAATTAGAGAAATGAATCATGAAGGCCAATAAATGTCCTCTACATTAGATCTAAGCTCCTCAGGGAAAGCATTATGGGCCATGAGTCCTGTAAGCTGAAACAAATCATCCTCTGCTCTTCCTCTGGCAATAGTCTGCTACCATTATGATCTAGAGTTAAACTACATGCAATACTGTCTTCCTTACTGTATATATAGTAAGGTTGTCCTTACACTTGGATATTCATATTGAAACACAAAAGAGAGCAAAACAAATATGGGACATATAGAACCCTGTTTTCGCCCTGAATGCTGTTTATTCTTTTCCCATTCATGCTATTTATTCTTGGGTTTCACTGACAGTTACAAGACGTATGGGAATGGAGAACTAGAGATGATGACATGCAGCCATGGACATGGATTGATTCTAAGGTTCTGTATGAAAGATTAAGGTAAATAGTTTTTGGAAATGCAATTTTTATGTTTACAATACAAGGTTAAAATGAATGATCCGCACTGCAATCTGGAAATCAGAAGAGGCTACAATGATCACGAAACACCTGAAAATGAAAGCGTTCAAGTAAAGGGAAATCCAGACTACAGTCACCATTGACAGTCTAATAATGAACAAATATGGGAGCAAAAGATTGATTTTGTTGATTGTTGATTTTCTGTTAATTTCTCTCTGCGTCCTCTACTGTTTGTTCTCTCTCCCCCTTTGTATTCACTGTGTCATGATTGTGAGTTCTGTTATGTTCTGTTTCCTGTTTTATTTTGAAGTCTGTCTTGTCTCCCTTGTCTTGTCTAAATTACTTCCTGTCTTGTGTTTCCCGCCTTTTTTGATTGTTCCCCCAGCCCTAATGTGTTTCACCTGTTCCCCAGCCTAGCGTCACCTGTTGCTTGTTTCCTCATTTACTTTGTGTATTTAGTCTCTGTGTTTTGTCCTTTTTGTCTTGTGGGAGCATTACGTCTGTTTGGTGTTGTGTTTCATGTTGTGTTGTCGCTGGTGTTTTTGCCTCCTGGTCTTTCTGGATTATTTTGTGTTTACCTGCCTGCAAACCTCTGGACACTCTCAGTTGTAAGTTTTTTTGTTAAATAAACTCCTTTTTAGTGATGGGCGAACGAAGCCTTGCGAAGCCTCTGAAGCTTCTTCCTGATTGTATCGCAAAATGATCCGAAGCATCAAAGCATCAAAAACAACACAGTGACATCTGGTGGTCAGTCAGCAGAAATGACAGCGGCTATGTCGTAGCGAAGCTACAACATGAACATAGGAGAGACAGAATGGACACATGCATATGGCATGACATGACCATGACATGACTGAATTAAAAATATAAAGCCTATGTTTGAATATAACATAATATAATAATATAAATGACTGTGATCAGGATTTGAATGTAAGTACGTTTTAATTAGACTAAATATGGATTCAGTAAACTGCAGCAACAATTCCATCTTCTACTGCTACGTAGAATGATGTACAGGTGTATGTAAGTAGGCTAATTTCCATTAAAAGGCTAATCAAATAAATTGCAAGCCACACTCATAAACCCCGCGATGTTCCAGTGAATTCTAACGGGCCGTTGGTAAGCACGCAGCGACATGAATCCATGAATCCAGCCAACCTTTGCGGAGTTTCAGTGACGTTCGAAGCTTCGGACGTCATCAGTCACGTGCTTATTTCAATTCGATACAAGCTCCAACACTGCTTCGAACCAGTGTCCTTTGCGGGAGTGATACAAGCTTCGGTGCCTCGGCGTCAAACGTCCCGTCACTACTCCTCCTTACCTGCATTTGGGTCCAAGCTCAGTCTATCCCTCAGCTAACCCTGACACACTGCGTTATACAGTAATATATTTAATTAAACAGTAAAACTATATCATTACACTCTATATTATGATGCGAGGATGTTTGTATTGCTGTTAAATTGAGCCTATACGTTCCATTGTAATTACCACAGAACATATCTTTGTGGTAAGGACACTTTTAATTGGATTATGTCAGTTTTTGTTTTTGTTTCAATACAGAGACAAAATGCTAATCCTATCCCGGACACAATGGGCAGTACCTGCTATTCCTTTCTCATCTCCGTCACCTTCTCTACTTCTTTTTCTCTCAGTCTCTTCATCTTGTTCCCTTGCCATAAGCATTGATTGACGGAGTATTTTCCTTTTCATCTGTTTCAGTGACAGAAAGTAAAAACAAATGTCAAATGATATTTATGAGAAGAAACAACATATTTTATTTATGTTTATTACCTAATTTATGTGCACTTGTTTCACTTCAGCTCAGAGGGAGAGTCTTAACTCGGTTTTGCAAACATTTTTGGTCACGCTAGTTTCTCTCCTCTTCTCTGCTCTCACTTTGGCCCTCCGCTGCAGAGTGGAGCAGAGGAGAGACAGCTGGAGTGGAGATAACGCTACTCAAATTATGCAATAAAAGCTTCCCAAAATGAGTAATTTATCCATCTAAAACCAAAGATTGTCAGAAGTCAACCCTAAACGTCTGAAATTCAAGCAAAATATCTGCTTTTTAAATGCACCTAACCTGTATCGGGCGACAGTGGTGAGGATGCTAAAAGCTCTGCTGCTGATGGGAGAGAAGCTAGAGAGAGGAAATATTCCAATATTGGTAAGGTTAGATGCAAAGATAAATAAAAAGAATCACTGAGGAACAAAATGCGGAGAATATGACTCCTTTAACTGGTTGTTTGTTCCAATCCATATGTTTTGTAATATTGTAATTAATTGGGTTCGCAAGATCATCCACCTTACCACCCACCTTCCTACACACAAGCAATGATGATTCACAGATGAGCAAGTGGTTAATCTTGGCATTGTACAATAGCTTTGCTACACCAAAGTAATAATGTTTTGGCAGTTATTTCACAACTTTTATTACATACAGTATATCTCGAATAAAATACTCTACCTTGGTGAACTCAATGCTGATTGATGAATGATCAATGGACCTGAGATGCAGCAAAGAAATGTATGAACGTCAAGTCTGTATTATGTGTTTGTCAATGATGTATTGTCATTACATTTGAAGTACAGATTAATACGCAAACGTATAACAAAAAGCAAATGTTGCATTACAATGCAGTTATAATAACTTAGATCAAAAATAATATTTACTGTGATGGATGACACAACCCAAGCAAGTGCAGTCACTATACACGCATTATGCTCCAAACTAACACATTGAGAAACATCTTGTGTGTGCTGAGTTTACGTCATTCAGACAACACAGCTAAAAAGAAAATACAAGCAATAAAACTAGACTTTAATCACATTGAGTATAAAAAAAAAATCAGCTGAGCAAGTATTTATTAAAAGCATCAATATATGAATTAAGAGCGTCACCGCTACAACGTGTACAGCTAAGATTAATCATGCTCTTAATGAGTTCTCTGAAATTATTCAGGGACACCAGAGTATCAAGCTGCAAGATCTGTCGGAAATGACTCCATGAAGATGGAGCAGCACAGCACAGCTGAAAGAAGACTTTGAAACCTCCTAAATGAAATGGAATGAAAGTAATAGATCCTTGGAACAATAGACATTATACCTTCAAATAAAGGACCTTAAATACTGCGGGATTTTCAGCATGTGTTTCGGAATTAAAACATGGCATTGGCACAGATGGATACTGGGACTTAATTACGTGTCACTGCTTGCACATTGTAGCACTACGATTCACCAAGCATGTACAATCTGACATGGCTCAGAGTTGACCTTATTAGGTTATTTTTTTATTTTTGGGGGGCTTTTTATTTTTATTTTATTAGATAGTGATAGTAGATGAACGGGGGAGAGAGAAGGGATGACACGCAACAAAAGGCCGCTCCAACCTTTTTAGGTTTTTAAACAAATGCAAATGTTGCAAATTGTTATTGTTGTGATAGTAAGTTACAAAAGTGCAAATTGCCTTAATGTTTTAACCATACAGGGACAATTGCAGCAGCATCCCCCTACCCTTTAAAACCATTGTTCATGCATCCTTAACAAAATGCCAAGTGGTGTACATGTTCATACAGGAATTCATATTTACTGCAGACAAAGCAGAAGATGATACTATGGTGGCCCTGAGAGCTCAAGGCACAATTAAGAAAACGCATGCAAATAGACACAGCACAAGCAAATGAAGAAACATCTTCACCATTTTCATGACACGTGCACAGCATTTATACTATCACTTTGACAACTGCAAGAAGCTCAACACAACAAAAACTGTTACCAGAGGACACTAAAATGTGATGCACATGCCTAGGACACAGTTGTTGTTGTTGTTGCAATTGTGTGTGGTTTATGAAGTTATTGAAGTCGGCTAACCGTCATTGTGACCGCATGATTCCGATATAATAATAATAAGCAAAAGGCTAAGGGTAGGTGAATTTACATTATGGAGATACAGATCTCATACATTTTATGTAAAAATATTAAATCCTGTTGAATCTAAGGTGAATCAATATTAAAGCACAGCTGAATCAAATTGTATACAATCCGCTTTGGATTGCAAATCTGTTGTTTTAGCATGTGTATTAGATCGTGAGTGTAGACTGAGTGGCAAGAGATTGCTAAAAAAATGAACACTTCTTTAAAATACTCTTTGCTGCTAGCAAGAAAGCCAGCACACGGAAATGGCTGCAGTCAAACCCTCCAACAAACCGGATACAGGACTTGACCTTAACCTTAAGACTATATGTTTAAATCAATATGTACTGGGAAAAAATGGACTACATAAATGTGCCTATAAGACATTGAAGGGCCCCTCTTCTTGTAACAAGTATACTGTTGCCCATGTGAACCACCTCTTCTTGAAAATGTTATTAAATATAAAGTTGAAATGTATGTACATGTGCAAAACATAACCAACAAGGATTGTACAATAAACAAAAATGCATCCCCGTAGCATAGATCAGATAGTATAGCACAGAGTAACAGAGCAACCAAAGGGCTGCAACTTGGCAACCTTTCCAACAATGGAAGAGCATTCCAACAGAGCAGACATCAAAGGCATTGTCTGTAGGCGTTTGGACAAGCCTCTAATTCAATTTGAAAAGTACTTCTCCGAGCTTGACAACTGCTGTTGTGACACCAAATGGATTCAGTTTTCTTTTGGTGACAGTGTTACAGAGGGGTCAAGAAGAACAGTGACAGCAAAGGATCCGTTGATTGAATTATCTGCAGTGGCTGTTAGAAAAAGGCAGATATGAGATCCAGCCCCCCCTCTTGTATTGCGGTGGATCGGCTGCATGCTGGTTACTTGGGCTGACATCAAAAGCAATAAAGTGACTTTGCTGTTTACGACCACACATCTGTGACAGTGGATTCTCCACCCTTGTGTACAGAGAACAAATGTAATGTCACACTTTGGAACGAAAATAATAAGTCTGTGTTCAATAGAAGGAGTGTGAGCAGCTAAGGACATTCAGATGTCCCATCAGCAGGATACAAAATGCATTTTAAAACTTTTCTATTAATGAAAATGATGGAGGTTAATTGATTGCTCTTGAGCAAATGTGGAGGTTGAAAACTCCAGTAAAAATCATCACCCACTGTAATACTGAAGCGCTGATATTTTGTATGAATACAAGCATCACGTCAGGCAGCAGCAGGTCCTATTTTCAACATAATCCTCACTGCCATATCAGCAATAAAATATATAAAATAGAGCTTGTGCATTCAGATCAACATGAGGAAAATAGTCAGTGAGTATATAAGCTGATTTTCAATGTGTTAAAGTCAAAGTCAACCTTAACACCTCCATCATTACGCATGTATTATAATCTGCCTCTGCTATCAAACCACAAGGATAAACCATCCTCCCTAATCCATGTTTAATTTCCTGTCCCACTGTGATGTATATAAGCTCTTTTTCTGCCATCACTGGTCATTATGTGCTGCTGATTAAAGCACCAAAAGGAATATGGTGGATTGTAGAAAAGCTGTTGGTAAATATATTAGCTGCAGGAAATGTATAGACATGTGAGAGCAGCAGTGATTGATGTGTATTCTACAGAGTATGTTTTTCAGAATCGATAATTTGCGTGGTAACCGATTCTTGTGAAGTAGGGTTGAGAGGTTGAGCTTTTGGCAATTTTTTCCACCCAGCCCATCCTCACCCAGAAAACGACCGTATGGGTTAATTGTGCAAGCATCTTATAACGACGACAATTACATTTCTTGTTAGACGGCAAATTGTCGTGTCTGTAGTAATTATCGCAAGGGCAAACAAGGAAGTGAGGTGACAAAGTATAAGAGCGGCAAATTCCACGTAAGGAGGTAGGTTAGGGTTGTGGATGGGTCAAACACACACCGGACTTTCACTCAGGTATTAGGTTCGTGTCCCATGTGAAATTAAAAGTTAACCGTCATTTTGAAAATAAGTTTCACGTTCACAGTTACATCCTCATTTTAGCAGTTTTACGCAACTCATTTTAAGCAAAATCCTGAAGTTTTACTAACCCTAACTGTCAATATGTTACATTCCATTCTGTGAAAACTCTGAATAAAGCCTCTCTCATCTGTTTTAATTGGTATTATAAATTGTTACACTGTTTTCCTTCCGGAGGATTTATCTGCATAAAACTACCTTGAACCAATCCTCCTTTCCTATAATGCCTCTTTCTTATCTATCTACTCTCAGGTTATCAAATTGAATGGAGTGATTGTTAGTCAATCTATATATTATTGTGTCTTATTAAACCTTTACAACATTGTGAACTGAACCCTGCTTTGTTTCACTTTGTTCTCCAAGCGCTTGTAACTGCTTTCAGAATCAACTCAAAGAGGTCAACCAGTAGATGATTGAATACGAACCACAAAACAATCGTGATGGGATTGTTTCATAACACTAAGTATTTTCGCTGCCTAAACTTCCTAAAGTTCTATTTTACAAAGTTAAAAATGCAGCTGTTCAATTAGGTTTTTCAAGTCCAGCCTGTGTTTGCCTTCACAGGGGTGCTCGTTTTTCCGCTGACAGGCTCGGATTGGTATTCGGACAGCTGGGCAGGAAGTGAAACGAGAGCATCCAGTGAATTTACCAAAAGACACCAATTGATTCATCTGTTGACATGAAAAATATAGTTTGTGGAAAATAAACAAAAAAGAAACTGGGTGAAGCTTATATGTAGATATGGAGACATACATTGAGTGAAATTAGGATCCAAGACTCAAACTCAAAGAGTTTATGGTAACACTTTACAATAAGGGTACAATAATTAGCATTACTTAATGCATTAATAAGCATTACTTAACCGTTAATTACAGTTAAATAAGGTGTCTAATAAACATTTATTAACAATGCTCATGTTTGTTCATGTTAACTAAGGTATTAATTGATGCATTATTTACCATTTGTTAATGTCTTAACTAATTGTTAATTACAGTTAACTAAGGTGTCTATTTTATCATTAATTAATGCAGTAATAAGCTTTGACTAACTGTTAATAACAGTTAATTAAGGTGTCTATTATATAATTAGTTAATGCAATATTAAGCCTTGAATAATAAATAATAAAAGTTAATAAAAGTTAACCAAGGGACGCCCGGATAGCTCAGTTGGTAGAGCGCCCATATATGGAGGTTTACACGCCGACCTGCGGCCCTTTGCTGCATGTCATACCCCTCTCTCTCCCCTTTCATGTTTTCAGCTGTCCTGTTGAATAAAGGCCTAAAAATGCCCAAAAAATAATCTTTATAAAAAAAAGTTAACTAAGGTGTGTATTTTAACAATAGTTAATGTAGTAATAAGCCTTGACCAACTGTTAGTAATAGTTAAATAAGGCATCTATTTTACCATCAGTAAATGCAATATTAATATCAATATTATTCTTTCATCTTTACAATAGTGCTCACAAAGAAGATTAATAACTGGTTAACTATGGTTAAGTGATGTTTTAGCAGCACTATTATGGATTTATCAAGTGTAAGTTAAGGTGCATATGTTCTCAACTTTACAATAAGGCTAACAAAAATCATTAATAACTGTTTAGTTATGGTTTAGTAATGCTTATTCAGTATTGTTATACATTAATCAAGTGACCAATTATGGTTAAGTAATGCTTATATAGCATGCACAATAATTTATATAGGTTGGGCTTTAAATTAATGTCTACATGAAGACAAAGGAACAAGCAAACCTCTACATGGAGACTATGGAGTCTTTTCACTGATCTCACCCTCTACTAAAAGTAAGTCATATGTTGGAGGATGGACAAATATAGTGGACAAAAGTATGTGGACAATCATAACCCGTAAATAAACAATAAAAACAGTTTTCTCATAATGAGAAGCTTGGCTGTGAACCTGAAGACATATATGCTATCAAACATCTTTATCAACCACCTAGTAATATTAGGAAATACCTTAATTAACAAGTAAACTCTTAGTTGATGTTATCAAGAGACATTTAACATTTACCTAATGTTTAATATTGTATGATTAACTGTGATGCTTATTACTATATATTATATTAGTTATTACACTAATGTAAATAGCATCTCACAAACCATTAAACAATGAGTCAATAAATACCTTAGTTAACATTAACAACATTAGTAATTAATAGACACTTTAGTTAGCTGTTATTTCCAATTTAGGCTTATTAGTACATTAACTATTGTTAAAATAGACACCTTAGTTAACTGTTATTAACAGTTAGTCAAGGCTTCTTACTGCATTAACTAATGGTAAAATAGACATCTTAGTTAACTGTAATTAACAGTTAGTTAAGGCACTAACTAATGGTAAATAATGCATCAATTAATACCTTAGTTAACATGAACAAACATGAACATTGTTTATAAATGTTTATTAGACATCTTATTTAACTGTAATTAGCGGTTAATTAAAGATTATTAATGCATTAAGTAATTCTAATGAATGTACCCTTAAGTGTTACCGAGTTGGTTATAGTCTTGCATGATGACATTTAATATTTTTATATTAACAATGAATGTGAAAGATATCCCTTGTAGTGATGAACCCACAGAGAATTAACACCAACTCTACAGCTCTTCTGTGCCTCGACAGGCCTAAATCAGGCTAGTTTTTAGGCTTGGCTTCTTTCCAGGCATAAATCAATTATTGTGTTCCTTTTTATGACATTGCTAGTTTATTGAATCCACTTGAATGCATCTCCTTGGTTTCAGTCAGCCTTCTGTCTATTACTTTGCAAGGAACTGCAGGTAGTTGCACAAGTCAATTCCATCTGGTCTAGTTTATGTAAAAGAAACAGCACATTTCACTACATCTTACTAGATTTTATCCCATGTTTTAGTTCCATTTAAAAAAAATTGCCATAGGGGCCAGCTCAGAACAGAATCAAATAGTCTGAAATTAGCAGATTTTGTGTATTTAGAATGCACCTGCCTACTGCAGCTGGATCATGACAGGTTTAATTATGAACACTTCATCCCAAGTAAAAGAAAACAAGCTTTCATGAATTAATTTGTTATAGTATAAAATAAATTATTTTGCTTTAAATGTAGGATGGCAGGACATTCAATCAATGGCAGCCAGACAAGTGTTACGACAGGTCTTTCAGTGAATGTGGTTAGTTTTGATAAGGGTCAGAACTGATATGACACATGAGGGGGCGTGTTTGTGTGACGCTAATTTAATACAGCCCAAGCGGCAGGTGGGGGAGATTTATTGAGGGATTGATTCAAGATGAAAAAAAAGGAGAAGCTGGATGCTTCCAGTTGCAAGACACACGAGAGCTGCAAACCACAAGCTACAAGAAAGAAACTATTCGAAAGACTGTTTTGTTTTCCCCACAACATGACTTTTTGTAAATACACCTTTTAATACCTGAAACACAACACAGAGAGCAGGATTGCGGAGTCCCGACGCCGACGGACAACGCCGAAAAGCGGACCTGAAGCAGAGGTCACTCCCTACGGCGTGAACACCAAACCCAGCAGGCCTGGCTCTGGAACGAGAATTGAAACAGCGGCTGGGTGAGTCAGTTTAACACAGCACAAGCCCTTGTAGTCCTATTTTTCACCGGGCGCATCTGCGCTGCATTCCGTAGGCGTCGCGACAAGCAATCACAGCCATTCAAGTCAATGCTTGATATTCCACCACCTGCATCACAGCACGTCCCTGAAGCTGCTCTCCTCTCTGCTAAAGACACGCACCAGGTCTATTTTCCCGCAGGTTGCGGGGCGTTTGGACAGCCGGGCAGGAAGTGAAACAGCGAGAGCATCCAGTCAAGACAATATTGTATATGTCTCCGCTTGATTCATCTTGGAGGTGGAAACACCTAATTCGACATCACAGATCCTTTTTATAAGGACGATGCCAGAAAAGAGAAGGCATGGAGTTTAATTGTAGGAGTGCTTGGAGTGGAAGGTAGATACAAGCTTAATAACCACATGATTGTGAAGTAGGCTACTTGTAGAGACAATGAAATCTGCGAGTCGGGCAGGCAAGACACAAAATCACGGCACAGCTGGAATGCAGCACAGTGGAAAATCCGGGGTTAGGTAGGAAATATATACACTCGTCCAGGCCAGCTTAGTCTCATTCTCACATTAAATGCACACATGCAGGGAGAGGAAACAATATAATTATTGTTACGAGCTAGGTTAGCCTTTAGAAGCTGTTTTGTTATTCAACAAGCCCATGTTGGCTTAGCCCCGTAACACAATAAACACAATACGATTATAGTGTAAGACGCCTTTCTGGACTGGAGGGTAGATTTGGTAAGTGCACAGTCCAGTCACTGTTTGGAGGCTGAAAAGACAGAGGCGAATGCTCATAGCAGAAGTGTAAAGAGCCATGTAGTCAGTTAAACCATAATGTCTCTTACTGCAAATTGGAGTGTGTAAATGTGTGTAAATGCATTGAAAAAAAGGAAGGAACTAAGGAAACAAGACTTACTCCTTAAACAAAAGAACACTACTATGATACTAACTCACTGATAATTCTCATCTCTGTTCAAGGCATAATAACCTCATGGGTTTTAGAATAAAGTGTTATGATATAATATTGCCAGTAAACAGACGGTAAAGATTCATGTGAGCTCCAAATGCTACTGAAATGAGTCACTAAGCTAACTAGCTGCTGTTAGCTCTCCTCCCCTCATCGTGGACGAGAAGCACGGATAGCTTGCTTCAATGTTACAGCAAGTCCCTGCTTTGTGAGTCTAATGTGTTCATGTTATACAGTCTTGCCAATATACAGAGCTGTGCAGATACACACGGGACAGTAAATGAGGATTTGTTTTGCATGCATGTATGAATCTCTTCCAGATATTTCCCCAAAGGGATCCTGTATCCTTATTGCATCACACCTCCCATATGTTTTTTCCATCTGCTTGTCCCTTCATCCCTCCCTCCCTCATTTCATTCCTCTGCAGCACACAAATGGGCTCAACATGGCTGAAGCTGCCCTGGATCCAACAATAGAGCCATTTAACCCATTTGTGCCTAAAGATTATATTTAGTACGATAGATCAAATGACAAATCACAATTCAAAAGTCTAAGTCAGAATTCTTTCTTTTTTTTAAGAGAAGAAATGCTAAGATTGTGTTTTTTAAATGTCTTCCCTATAATTTTTTACACTGCATATGTGTGCATATCTTGGATATTCTACTTGTTATGAGTTCATAGATACCATGTACTTGATTGTGCTCCTTGTAGTTTCTGAGATACAGCCATTTCTTTCATTCTTATCGTACTAGTCTCTGGGCACTTGGGACTGTTTTTTCCTAAAATATAATGAAACATATAGTAGTCCCATGTGGCTAATAGCAGCCTTAGCACCCTAACCTTTGTATTGATTGAAATGTACTGTATGCAGTGCACATGCTTTTCTAAATATGTTTTACTTATTTAATCTATTTAACAACACTGGAAATCAGGCCATGGTGCAGACCAAAAAGTATAACACTTCCAGAGTTGGAGGAGTGTCATAAAACCACAAAAGGCAGACCAAATTCAAATTGTGCAAATCCAAACACAACTAAAATCCTTGAAAGAGTGAAAAAAAAACGTCTCTCTGACCTTCACATTTCAAAACACATTATGTTTGTATTGCGTGACAAACCAATGAGTCATTCCAGCACTTTGATTTTGAAAGAAGAAAAAGGCAGACAGGCAACTGAATCATATTTTTCAATATGGAGAAGCATAGCTGTGGCTTTTTTTCCTGAGATATTGCAGAGTCGGCTGTCGGGCTCCGTCTGTCAATATCTCAGAGCAGTCAATCATATTCCATAACCCTCCATTGTCTTTATAAGATAATAAATGCCCTCTAACTAGAAAACCTTGGCATATATGTTTTCTTATTGTCACTTTTTGACCATGAAAAGATCCAAACAAAAAAATAAATGTATGTATACTTATGTGTAAGTATTGTGTGTGTGTCCAAAGCCTGATGTATCTTCTTCCTCTGTGCCATGATGCTCCATTGTTCATTATCATGAACACACACACACACACACACACACACACACACACACACAAAAAGAGTTTATTTTGATTCCATCCCATCATTCTGCTCCCCCAAATACTCACTTGAAACTGTCACTTAAAATAGTCTCTAACAAAAGCACAATTATCTCATGTTTGAGTAATGTTTTTAAAAACTATAGTGGCCAGCTATTTCAGTAAATTACTGAGCCTTTTCTAAAAATGTAATTAAATATTTGTTTTTGTCATTTTTAAACTCCAACTGATTTTGTTTTTAACAAAAAAAAAGACAAACAATTGTTTAAGCTAATTTAGCACGTTAGCAACCTTGTACACCACCCTGTTCCTTTAGAGGCTGAAAGCGAGATATGAAAGCTCCATTAGTCCATTGGGGTAATCCCTCAACCATCTTCATTATTATTTGCCTTAAAAACCTTGGTGTGCTAAATTAGGGACTAAACAAAAAACCCTGTACTGCTAGTCAGTTGTAACAGTTGACAGTTGAACAACTCAAAAGTGAATGTGAATAACTGTCTGTTTAGGTCAGTTTATGCAAAGAGATCTAACCTTTATTCTTCAGTACCACTGCTAATAAAACAGTCTACAGCTCCAAGAACAGGGTTGTCCATAGTACATTGTCTCGTCATGCCCTTCCCAGCAGCAATAAAACACATAGACAAGCGTACCTACTCTAGGTTCGGAGCAGGGGTAAATGCATAGACTATATAAGCACAAAAAACATATTGATGGCCCCCTGGTGGCTGGCTGCAGTATAGTAGGTCATAAACCCAGCCACTCCATGTTAGTGGATGGGACATGGGCCAAACTAAGAAGTTAAAGTACACGTCAAATAAATTTTCCCAAAGATGGTTTCTGTCAGTTCTTAGCACGCTGATGTATGTTTAAGTGTTCATTTTTTATGAATTGACTCGTAATTGGTTAGGCGGGTGTATGGGCGGGACTGTGGCTAGACCGCCAGATCACTACTGGGAAGAGTCTGGTTCGAAGAATTACAAGGTGGCTTCATGTTTGTATAGTGGAAGGAAGTGGAGACGCGTCGTCCATCTCTTTTTACTTTCTGATGAATCTCCCGTTTCAGACCATTTTTGCTTCCTTTCAACAATAAAACATATAACTATGTAACTACTAAAATATTGATAATAAAGACTAATTGGGATTCAATTGGATGTTACAGCTTTATATGTTCAATATGAACCAATGAATCCAAAACCAGCCATTTGTAATTTTGGTGTTTTCATGTGATTTAAAGCTCCTATCCTTTCATCAATAATGATTTTTACAATGTCAAACTCTTTATCATAAAATAGTTTTAAAATATTATGTCTGAAATTCTTTAAACTAGTTGGCTGGTCTGGAGGTAAAACTTCTATAACCAGGGGCCATCACAAAGGTTAAGCTAATGAAAATAAAGGCCACTATAGTAACTTTAAACTTCTTAAAAATTAAGAATGTGACACTGGTCAGATTAATGGAACCCAGGTTCCATTTAGCCCAATATATTTGTTCTGGGAGATGGGTCAATCCTAAGCGGGATGGATAAGCACATAAGAAGCTGGGTCCAGACTAGTTTAATGATAGCCAGACAGATTATTTTAAGAGGATGAAGGAATGAAGGGGTGTTGTCAATTCAGGAGTGGGCTTGTGAGATGGCTAGGGTGGCGGAGTTTTAAAAAAGTCATATAAACGGTTTGCCAGACTGGATGTCTAGACTAGAAAATGGGGAAGGTACCTGAGCTTTCTGGAGGGCTCCTAAGAAGCTTTGTGCTGGGGAGAGGCGTGTATGATGGGCTTATGAAGTTGTCATTTATACATATGTTCATTTGGTTTATGGCTTAATGTCTATTTTGTTTACTATTTCTGTTGAATGGTCTTGAATATTGTGGTTTCTGTGTCATCTTTTCTTGATTTTTGTCTGGGTGTGTGGTTATGACGATTGGGGGGGGTTCATGTTGCAAGTTGTATGTTTTGTATGTTACAAAAAAAATAATAAAAAGTGAATCACAAAAAAGAATGCGACGCTGGTGCAGTGCAACACAAGGCCAGTGTTACAGCAGCACGATGCAGTAATGCACCAGCTTTCAGTGATTTCAAGGAAGCCTTCCTTCCATGACTGATGACTGTAGTGGAGCCTGACAGCGAGTGGTCCACAGTCCACTAGTCGAAAATGAAAGCAGCAGGCTCTATCATGTGTAGGTGCATGCTCACACACAAACACAGCCTCTGTGGAGAAATCATATTCACCGCAAACCATTTGGAAACCATTACAATTATTACAGACGCGTGTGCACATAAGGGGGGCGACAGGGCTGATGAGAGCAGTTACCGGGACTATGCCTGGTGCATCATATCGACTCTCGATGCAGTTATCTCAGCGAGAGTGTTGGAGGAGGCTGCACAATCTGCAGTCAGGCAGTGATGGAGGGACTGAGAGGCAGACAGTAAGGTCACTCAGAGAGCACGGCAGCCAATGGATTTTATGCTTCCTTGCTGTTACACCCTCTGGATTTATAAACTCACTTGTTAAGAGAGGTAAAGCTTGCAGTGGCTTGAGTGCAGTTTGGTCAAAGTGCACCGGTAGATGTTTTATGTAATGGTCATTTGTATTCTGACCTGAAGGCCAAGGCTGATCCCTTTTTCCGCTGCCAGGCTTGGGTGAGGGCAGCTTTGCATCATGTCCGCTTACCTTTCCTTAACTCATCTCACTTCTACAAACACATTACACCGTCTTTTAACATATCCCAGGTCAGGTGAATCCAAGTTTGAATCCAGCAGCCTAGCCATTTATGCACTCCAGGCGGTATTTCAGGAATGAAAATGCAGTATGAATTTTTAAACAGCCCACATATGCGTTGAGTCTCCAGCAGCATCTCTGATTCTTTTTTTGCCTCAGCTTGATCGAGCTTCGAAATTCATACCGTCAAAATGTAGCTTTTTTGATATTCCAGATATACATTATTATTATTCTCTTCTCACAAAACGTATTAAATTGATTCTTAGCTGTTTTTATTTTGTATGTTTTTATTCTTAAACTAGGTAGTTATAAAGATACACGACAAAACTCACTGAGCAGTGGCTGAGAGGATCAGAGCAGTTACCTTCACACATATAACCCAGCTCTTCTCCGTTGTTTCCTTATATCCAAACATAATCCCACACCAAATAGAATTACCAGTGGACAGGGTTGTAAAGATTTACTCAATAAATTGATCTTATGGCAAACAATAGCGTTCGGATTCGCTGGATAAAAAAGGGAGATCAGCCCTGGGAAGAATCAAATCCACCTCTTGAAAATAAGAGGGATTTAGGGTTTGAAACCAAAAGGGAAATTCACAACTGTATTTTTAAATTGAAAAACATGGAAATGAGGCTCTTTGTCCACAAAGTGTGACATAGCTGTCAGTTATTATAATTACCTAGGAGGTTTTGTTCTGTTCTTTCTATGCTTTCTGATTCTATGATGGAGGTGAAGGCAGCAAAGCAGAAATCCACAGCCTCAGGGTATGCTTATTTAGTGTTGGTGTATGTATTATTCCACCAGTAAAAGCCAACTCATATTTTCGCCTCTGACTTGAACGTATGATATAACAAAAGTAACTACAGACTAGACTGATATGTGGTTAGATTAGGACGTGGTGTTAATTTGGATGGACGATGTCCAGCATTGGTGATTTACATCATCAGAACTAGTATAACTATGTATATAACTATATAGCTTATAGTATAAGCTTATAACCAATAAGATACCATTTTGTTTGTGCCTTTCGGTCAGTCAGTTAGATTTAGATTTACTGTATACAGATTTAGCATCACAGAAAGGGATTTTGCTTTTTTTTGTTGCTACACTCACATGGCACATTGTTCTTACAGCGACATATTTACAATGAACCTTTCTTATATTGGTGGTGTAATTAACTCTTGCATTTTGTTGACTTTGGCTTTACTTCCCCATTTTTGGGGATTCCAACAGACCCTAGTGTTTTATCATTACCATTTTTTCTTTTCTCCTGACCTTATTAAAAGCCAATATGTAAGCATGTAAAGAATCTGAAAGCATTATTGAACCACATGAGAAAATATGTTGTGTTTCCTTTGTGCTATGCATAAGCAAATGTAGGTATGTTCCTTCAGCAGCTGGCATTACTGTCATAATTCAGCTTTTTTTTTATTTTTTATTTAGCATTTCATAAGACACAACTGAGCCCCAGCATCCATCTGTAGTCTACAGCTGTGTTGGAAACCGTTCCCTCATTCGCTCACTCACTATCCCCTACATAGCAGAGATCTTCAACAGGAGGTCCGCAACCCCTAGGGGGTCCTCAGAGTCAATGCAGGGGGACCGCCGAAATTATTGTTTTAATCCTTCCCCCCCCAAAAAAAAACTTAAAATATGTCTAAAACGATATACATTCATACAAATCCAACATACTATTAGCAAAGATAAATCAGCCTATTTGTAAAAAAAACAAAAATAACAACCTCAACAACATTAAAGATATGTTTACGTATCAATACATGTAGGCTTATGGATTCACTGTGCCTTCCACAAGTATGTTTGACATTAAAACATGATGATATATGAATATGTAAATAGTAGCTTGTAGTTATTGTCGGCTCAGTTTATTATGCAACTTAATTTTATACAATATATGTAGTAGGGGGTCCCTGCTCCGTCTCTTTTTCAGGTTAGGGGTCCTTGGCCTAAAAAAGAAAAGACCCCTGCTCCATAGTGTTTATGGACTATATAGGGAACAACCAAACGAGATTTCGGACACTCACTGAAAACAAGCATCATGTAAACAAACCCAAACTAAAATAGTAACACTATAACTGGTTACACTTTACTTGAAAGTATCTACATAAGAGTGACATGACACTGTCATGAACACATGACACAGTCATGACACAGTTATGACACATGAACCCTAGCTTTAACCCTAACCATAACTTGTCATGACAAAAACCAAATGACACTGACTAAAAGAAGCGTTATGTCATAAACGTTTACGACTTCTTTATGTTTATGACACGTTCATGACAGTGTCATGTCACTCTTATGTAGATACCTTCAAGTAAAGTGTAACCAATACTTCTAATACGTTGCTGAAACAAACCGAGCACCCAGGAGGATAGTAAAAGGTTGTACATACGTTGCATGTTACATTTCCACTGTTTAGAAACGAAAGCCCGCTCCATTTTTATTTTTCCAGTTTTCACAGTGACTTGTGCTTCTTCTTCTCCTCCGGGAAAACACGGCCGCGTTGCATTGTGGTATACGGGAGTAAAATGTAGTGTACATCGTATGTACACTCAAATTAGCAGTGCATTGTGGGTATTTTATAGTGGACTATATAGTGAATGAAATTAACCGCGGAGAATTCAAACACCGCTACAAAATGGAAAACACACTATATAGGGAACTATTTCTGGGAAAGGGAACGATTTCCAACACAGCTTATGAGTCTGCTCACTCTTAGGGGCATATTCTACATTTACATATATTCTATATTCATACTAAGCTATATGAATTATTGAAAACAATATTACATAAAATTATAATACTATATTACTTAGATTGACTTGGTGTTGATTGGTGTTGGTTTGGGTTATCCATCAGTATTGAGACATGTAAGAGATGTGAGTATAACACACACAGGATAGGGAAGAAGAAAAAATGACATTTTATTTCTGACTTATGTACTTTTTGGTTTTTCCTTGGAAGGAATGAAAGATATGAAATGAATGAATGAATGAAAGTCAACTTAAATAATGTATCTGTTAGGTTGCTGAATACTTTCCAGTATCATAGGCTTGTTTAAATTATAAGAAAATCGACAATGTCTTGAAACACAAGATGATTACTGTTTCCTTTGTTTACTTGTGTTTACTTTATCAATATTTAGCCCAAATAATGATCTCCTGACCGTTAAATGAATGTTGCCAGTGGACATATTTGCAGGCAGTAATTGAATTTCCCTCAAAACATGTTTGGCAAAACATCTTAGTAGCATACAAATGTAATTTTGAGGAGTCAGGGTTGGGGACGCAATACACACGGCTTCACTTTAAGGGGTCACAAACTAAAGAGGTCGTGAACCCCTGATCTATACAGTTAGTGGAATTACTTGTAATGCTTAATATACAAGAGTTGTGTGACTTGTGTCTTCATTTTTATGAAATGCATAACTGAACCTGGATCACTGTTTTCCAGGTGGTTACCAAAAACAGACCTAGAACATCCAAATGAAGTAGACTGCATACTGGATGTGCAGAGACAAGATTCGACCGGATGAGTATGACACACAGCACCTCTAATTTTAGTCCTCAACCAGCTCATTACTGTCATCTTTTGTCATCAGTTCTTTTCAAAAATGTATCCTGCATTAAAAATGATAGGAGAATGGCTTCGCTTTTCAATGCAACAAGCTTCAAAGATGCTTTTAAAATGAAAGATGTGCTATATGCCAAGATGTGCTATATGCCAACAAACTACTTCACCTGCTCAGAGCTTTTCAAATCTCATCATCCAAGTTATATTCTTCTGTGTCTTTTGAGAGCTACTTTTTAGCCTTTGTGTGATTATAATCCAAAATAACAAAAACTGACCCAGAGCGTGCAATAGAATATCAAATCACACATGCAACACAGCCCTGTCGCCTAAAAGTTACATTCCCATACAACTAAACTGCATTCTCATTTACGTTTCGAGGGAAACGTATTTTCTCCCAAATTCAGTTTGTTTTTGACGCATCTCAAATACGTTTCTAATCAAAGTCTGCGGAGGGGGGTCAGGGGTCAGACGGGTCAAACAAACACAGGACTTTTACACAATTGAGAATGCAGTTTAGTTTTATAGGAACATACTTTTTAGGAGACAAGGGTACCCAATGCTGCCTTACTTTGTACTTTAAAAACTGCAGCCAAAATGCCATACAGAGTGATGTTCTATAACAGCAAATGTTAAGCTCACCATCACTTTCCTCCTCTCTTTGTATCTTGACTGTATGACTTGAATCAACAATATCACAAGTGTAGCAAATCCCGTCAGCAACATGAATCCTCTTTGTCACGGAGGTGTGAATATTTTGTTTCCGTCTCTCTGTGTTTGTGCATAATTATGAACTGGCAGTGTGTCATTTATAATCTGAGAGGAGAATCATTTACCACTTGGTGTGGAAGCTGGAGCCAAACAGCAGCCTTCTCTATTGATGTGTGTGTGTGTGTGTGTGTGTGTGTGTGTGTGTGTGTGTGTGTGTGTGTGTGTGTGTGTTTCTTTCTTTCTTTCTTTCTTTCTCTAATCCATGTCCAGTGCAGAAACGAGCACAAACATTACAACATGGAAAGGATTTTCCTCCAATACAAATGAGACTTTGTGAAAACATCGCAAACTGACCATGCTACGTTCTTATGTTCTTCAGCATGTAAACCTCTACATGTGGCTAACTGTATATTACTGTCAACTAAGAGAATTCTGAGAAACCTCAATCTCAATCTTTCCCCCGAGATCCAGAAATTGGAACCGTGGGTTGGTCACCAAAATAAGCAGACTGTAACCTTTACAGTTTGTAGCTTAGAAATGAATACTAATAGTTTGGAATAAAGATGCTTTATCACAAAATGAACAGCGGTTGACGGAATTAATTAGCCTGAAAAAAATTAGATATGGTTTAGCTGGAAAATCAAACGTTTATTTTGTATTATTTGTTTTAGATGTACGGAATCCATTTTTCCTGTGGCACACCTAAGAAGACCCGAGTGATCAAAAGGGTTCATTAATGTTTATTTCTTGAAAATAACTGAATAGACTGTTATATCACATTTTTAATTGTCTACAAGGTCATTTTTGTATTCCTGTCTGAATCCGGTTTCCACTCATTGGAATACTGTACGGATACCAGTTTCCCATGAATTATGCTCCCACAGACAAGACAATGGATTATTATTAATAATCCATAATCCAACAATATATATATTGTTATAACTAACTTATATTTGTGTATTGCATACTTCTGTTTCAGGTGTGGATATATGTATGTATGTTTTTCTTTGTGGTATAACTGATAAGCCTTAAATAAAATAGTCACAAAAAAAATAAAATAAATAAAGGTTGAACAACAAGGATTTTAGCAAAGGACAAAAATAGCACAATTTCACAGTATACCCATTTGTAAAGTTGAGAACTGATGCTGGGTGGTTGGGAGTTGGAGATAAAGTATCCACCCACCCAACCGCCCGACTCTTGCTTTCCTTATGCTGCGCAATTTCAATGGAAAACTGTTTGTTTTTCTCGGCGTTGCTCTTTTCATGTCATCCTTTCGAGGATCCAACAACTCTTACTTTTCATGCATGCAGCTTCTATTTGCATACATATTTGCATTTGCAAACATTGCACTCATTTCCCCTAAATTTCCAGGAGACCAGCTGCTTTCTAAGCAGCATCTCTGACACAGCCTTGACTCTGTTCCCATACAAACTGCAACACTGCAGGACACCCACACACACACACACACACACACACACACACACACACACACACACACACACACACAGCGGCTTTCATTTCAAACAGCCTTCCATGATAAGAAATGTGGGTAACAATGAGATGTCTGCATCAATAGCCCACTTCAGCCCGACATCCAAGAGTCACGTGGGATCAAACCCACATCAAAGCCTGGCCGATGCCACTATGAAAGCCCAGCAACAATGGAACAATAATTAAAACCACATGGATATCGAACCACCCCCCTGTCACACACACACATATCTCTCTCTCTCTCTCTCCTGCTTTGTCACAGAAATAGAAAGAGCACTGTTTGATGTCTGTCATGACAATACACCAACTCTTCCCAATCTTGACATGCAGCAACCTGCCATACATTGTGTAAGCAAGTCATTTCCATCCATGTGAATGCAGTAAACACATTTACGTAGACACTCTCATCCACAAAGCAGGCGATCATTATTTGGGGCAAGGGAAGCTGTCATAGCCAGCAGTAATGCAACAGCAATACTTCACAAAAATGTCAAAGTGCCTCCAATGCACTGTTTAATGAGGCAATATACAAGAATATGCTTTGGCTCTATTGATTCAGACACTTTTTTTTTTATCCATTCATGAATAGTCAGGCTCATTTACTTCATTTATCATGTAATTAATATCCAGAACGAGCTCATTTTTTCCCCCAGTAGTACTGCTTCCTGCTCAGTGCCTGGAGGGATTATTTTAAATATTTGAGAGAAAGAAACAAAAAAAAAAAAATGTAAAATTAAATATCAAAAGAATTTAAGTTTAACATCCACATTTTTGGGAGAATTGATGGGTATTTTTACGCATCGACAATGTCTTATTAAAATGGGTCTGCCTCTGTTCTGATGAAAATACAACACAGCGGTTCCCAAAACCAAGATAAAGGAGTTTAAAGCAACTAACTGCGCATGAAGTTTTTCCATCACCCCAAGGCAGCAGATATTAGATATTTGAAGGTTATAACATGTTGTTCACTGTACGAAAACAGGTCAGTAAAAAGTTCTACCGTAAGTGCCGGATTTTGTCTTCAGGGCTGCTGCTGTACACGCGCACGACGCTGATGACATAAGGCGCGTAATAGCGCGGATACTTGTTGGATGCTTATTCCCTTTATGAGTGGGTGTGCTTAATACATAACTCGAACAGCTCACGGTAGGGAGGGGGAGGGGGGGGGGGAGGGGAAGAAAAAAAGGTCCCTTGTACCTCTTCAGCGTCGACCTCCTCCTCGCTGTCAGTGGGTTCCGGCTCTTTCACGAACCACCACTGGATCTCCAAATACACCGACGCGGTACCGCTCTGGAAAGCACACGCCATTTCAATGTTTTGTCCTTCTTTAACCGTCATGTTGGACGGCAGATCCGTGAAGCGACCTGCAGATAAGAGAAGGAAGGAAGTGGGTGATATGATGGGGACAGAAATGCTCATGAATAAATCACTTATATGGTCTGCTTGTGAATGCAGTCATGAATGTGGCGGGCAACAGCAGCTGTGTTATTGAAACCCAGTGCTTAATAAAGGTGCGTTAAGGAGATGCCCCCCCCCCACACACACACACACACACACACACACACACCCCACCCTTAGATACCAAAACGTATCATCGGGAATATACATAATGCACAGTCGCACCATGGCTACATTATTCAGACACTTAATTGCGAGCTATGTTGAGATTTCTTCATGTGAGTTGTTTTTGTGTCATTTTGTGGCCGTTGCTGTACCACAATTAGGGCGAACACAAGAAGGCATGAAAGGAAAACCACAAGAAATAATAAGGAGTTTGGTTTGAAGGAGGCTAAAAGGGAAATATATCAAATCTAACAGGAGAGTGGTGGCGACGACAGAAAAAGGAGCGAGGCTATTACTGCATGCAAACTTCCATACAAAACCATCATTCCAATTCTGTATACGACTGTTCAGACATTTAAGGGCTTGTGCGCACTTGTCACAGATTTAAGAATGCAGCTATAAGGAGGAAGAAGAGCACAAAGGCAGTTTGAAAGTGGTAATCTCAGTCAGATGAAGCTTAGGTTTAGGTTTTTCAGGACCACGGACAGTCGCATACAGAAGCTGTCCGTGGTGCTGAAATCACCGGCTAATCTCTCACTTTTTACTCAAGGAGCCTCTTAGAATAAGTTATATTTCTTAACAGACAATCTATTTTCTGGCATGAAAAAAAAAAAAAAATAGCAAGACAAAAAACAGCCGCCGGCTCTCTTCCACACGACGTGAAATGACTTGATTCCCAACAATCACCAGTTGCATTTTTTTTTTTTTTTTTTGTCATCGCGGGGTAAAAAACACCCGCAACCTACTTCATCTTTTATCTTGAGCTTGCTTTTCCCTATTCTGGGCTTATTACAATAAAGCTCAAATTCAATACAAAACATTACCCTCCAAACATTCTGCTTTGCTTTTCTGGAAAGACTGCGCACTTTTAACACTTTCTACCGAGCAGCTTCCACCATGCAGGGCAGCGAGCTCGACACGATGACACCGACAACGACTGTTTGTTACGAAAATACGCAATTCTTACCTTCAAAGGAGAATCCGATTTGCACACAAAAGCCGGCTAAGAAAACAAATCCAACAGTATCATGAGAGGTCCACATCATTCCAATATAGAGGTGTTTTCTTTTTTACATCAGCTGAAAAAGGGGAAAAGGGCGAATGTTTCCACAAAGAAAAAGAAGAAAAAAAAAGAATTGCCAAGACACCAGCAAAATCAAACAGTTGCTGGGCGAGTATGTTTAAACGGAGATTGCCGACGGTGGAACATGCTGCAAAACTACAGCTTGTCGTTGGTGAAGTTCTATTTTCCTTCTCTGTACCTCTGCGGGAGAGACAGTCGACTGTTTGCCTGTACTGAAGTCTGTAAAATAACCGTGCTGCGGTCTTCGTCTGCGCTACCGGAGAGACGTCAGTCTAGTGGATCACTGTGGCATCCACACACTGAAACACCTCTGCACATCGGCTCCTCATCCGGCCCCTTACTGTCACCTTGACCGCTTGATTACAAAATGCGCCGCACATTGCGTCAACGACAAATAATTGCATCTTTGCGAGGGACCTTTATTTGGAAATGTCTTTAAACGTGAGCGCCAAAATGATGTGGAGTTTGTTGTTTTGTGTCTTGTGCTTTAATGTGTCTATATTTGCTGATGTTTTAAAGGCCTTCCACCAAACGTATAGGCTACTTATTAACAAAACAGAAACAAGTAGAATAGAAAACTTCCTCTCTCAAAGCCATAATTCTATATCATAAAACAAGTGTGCGTATTTAGTATGGGTGTGTCCAACTCTTGAGTGCTTGTGCAGTCAGGAGACACTCCGACAACCCGTCTAAGAGGCCATAAAACAATATTGTAGCATTAGATAGGAGCAAACAGGGAGGGAGTGGGGTTGGAACAGAGACCCGGCAAAGGCAGGGCAAGTATAGCATGTCCTGAGTCATTAAGATAGAAGAGACCCTGCTGGAATATTATTAGTCTCCTGCAGCAGACTGAGAACACTGTGCTCTTTGTTGCAATGGGCACAACTTGTGCCACTCCTAATATCTGCTCTCAATTGATTCAGAGACCAATCACAGATCATCCTTTTGGGGCAAGCACTTTTCTCTTCCAAAAAAAACCAAAAGTGTCTGTGCGCAGAGGTATTAAAGTGACTGGTCTAAAGTCAGCTGGATAATCACTGTTCCCTCCCGCCATCTGCTTCCCAGCAGATTCACAGCTTTACTTTGAGTAGTGAAGTTACACCTGGAAACACTTAAAAGATACAAAGATTATAGACTGTAAATATTAGTAAGTATTTTTCAAGAATACTTTCTTTTAATTTCTGAGCTGTTGCCAGAGTTATTTCAACACCAGTCTAACATTTTCCCACTGTGAATAGCTCTGTAATTTCTGTTAGTCTATGTGTTCTATTGTGGAGGGGAAAAAAAGTGTTCAATATAATTGAGACTATAGCAACCATCAGTAATTGTTAAGGGAGGGCATTTCCAAGCCTGTGTTTTTGACAGGGGACAGTAGAGAGGTGATGAGGAGATGAGGATAGAGCAATGAGGCACGCAGGAAAGGTTCCCAGCTGCACTCGAAACCCGGGCCGTTAAGATTGCGTGATCTCAGCGTATAGGTTAACATTTTTGTGAAAAAATGTCTAGATGTCAGAATTCTGACTTTAATCTTAGAATTCTGACTCTGAATTCAGAACTCAAATACATTTTTTCACATGTGGCCCTAATCCTCTTCCATCCGTCTCTGTATGTACGTTGAAAGTTGCATATATGTCCCTTTCTGAAGCTATTTTGATTTAAGTGATGGGGGACAACATCCACAGTCCTGTTGATTTATATTTATAGATGCCGTATTTATAAATGAATTATAAATCCTATAAAAAAAGTGTTATTAAGGATTAAGCCAAATAGCATTATACAGTGGCAACCTCTGAATTGTCACCTTAATTAAATTGAAATTGAAGACTTTTATACGTAACGTTATACATTATTTACATTTGGTCAGTTTTTAGGACTTTTCACCCTTGGAAGCCCCTTAAACTCTACACACAAACTTAAGAAAAAAACTAGGGCTGGGCAATATATCGATATATGAGGCTAGATATCGTCTTCAATTTTGGATACCATAATATCGCAATGTGACCTGAGTGTTGTCTTTTCCTGGTTTTAAAGGCTACATTACAGTAAAGTGATGTCATGTTCCGAACGTACCAGACTTTTCTGGCTGTTCCGTTATTTGCCTTTAACCACTTAGTCATATAACCCATATCAACATTACTGATGATTGTTCGTCAGAAATATGGTGTAAATATTTTGTGATAGCACGAACAGTCAACCCTACAATATCGTCACAATATCGATATCGACATATTTGGTAAAAAATATGGTGATATTTGATTTTCTCCATAACACCCAGCTTTTATTACAACCCATCAGTTTTCCCCTTTAAATCTTTGTCAAGTTGTGAGCTGTGTGTGTGTGTGTGCGTGCGTGCGTGTGTGCGCGCGTAAGTGGCACCAGTGCTGTTGTCAGCTTCTGCTTCTTGTCATGTCAAAGTCATCTGAGCAGAGAAGTCCAATGTTGACACGTGATAGCCTGTGGTTCCTGGTGCTCCGAGGCCAGCCATGTCACAATGTAACGAGGGCACTTTAAGAGTCACCTTGGGATCGGATGACGCCTCATCATTTTGGCAAACGCACATTGATACTGAAATTTTCCTTATGAATTCCACAATGTTTATCTAAAACTTTGCGTGTGGATTTGGATTGTTAAGAAAGTATTTCATTTGGAAGTATGACTTCATGGTATGGCTACCATGCAGAACAAGCTGTCCTACTGTACCTTTAATTACAAACCTAAACAAAACAAAATGTTAAACATTTCCGTTATTATTATTATTATTATTATTATTTAGACTAGGACTGGTTTAAAATAATCAATTCTCCAATTAAAATCAACCTTTTGGTGATCTAATATTGACTAATCAGATCCTGAAATCAATGTTTTTATGTATGCCTTTTCGGAAATCTAATCAAAATGGGACCTTGTGAATCGGAATCGATACGATAAATCATCGGCAATACCCAGCCCTAATTTAAACCAAAGAAAATCAACCATCCAATGTGATCACACTCCTGAAGAGAAAATATTCAACAGCATAGCACATAATATATTTCCCATTTTTTATATTAATAAAGGTCCGTTACATTCAAGCCATTGCCAAATGAGTTAACAAGCTAATTAAGACTATCAGCGCCACACAACTCTCTCTGTATTTCTCAGTATGACTATGATTGTGGCGAGTTAATACTTGCAATATGTTGTTAATATTTTTTACGTAAATGTTTTTGTTTTTTTTATCTAATTAGCTGTGACTCGTCTCTCAGATAATCACTAACTATCATGCCAAAAGAAATATTTCATTATCTAAAAGGGATGTAAGAAATCCTTGACAGATCTGGGATCCCTGCTATGAAAACAGGAAAGCCTCTCCTAGACTGTCACATGTTAATCCGACTTTGTATCCCAGCACTCTGATACAGCATGTCATACTTGTTTGATTAATTAAAATAGTGACTCAGTGTTGGGCTATAAGCAAACAAACCACAACATCAGAGTAGAGCCACAGATCTGTGTGTCAGATAATGGTTAAATATCAGATAAAGACATGACTCGGTTGCTGTTCCGGATGTCTGTTTCCCTGCTTCAATCCTTCTGTTTCTTAATACACAGTTTGTTGTTCTAACATCTGTTGTTTTTTCACATGCCTAAATATGACATTTATCCTAAGACCGCTAGCAGCTGGTGTGAATTATGACTGTTCTCATAATGGACATAAATGGCTGCAACAGAACCAGAGATATTGTCTTTTTTAATCCACATTCTTCTTCCATGTCAAAACCATGTCACCTACAATACCCACAATGCAACGTTGACAGTTCGGTCGGCGATACTGGTGTTATGCAGCTAGTCTGGCTATCACCAGACCGAGCTCAATCTTTTAAGACTGGGGAGTCTGCAATGTATTTTCTACTGCACAAGAGGCGTGATCAACGGACATAGTTCAAATGACTCTGTACGCAACCGGATAGTCCTTCAACCAATCAGACCAACGATCCGGGTGACGTAGCAGCAACAGCGGCATCAGCGGATTGCTGCGCTTCAGTGGCCACCATGTTGAATGTAAACAAGAAGCTGCTTGTGATTGGTCCCCGCAAAATTGTAACGGAAGCAAGATAGATAAACGTACAGGTTTCCAGACTGAGCTGCAGGGCGAAATCAAGTCGCCGGCAGATCGGGCTGGGTTTACCCAGTCTAATAAGCAGCTAATGTTGCCTCAAATGTTGCCTCAAGCAGAGATATGAAGTGGGCTGCAGAGTTCTGCTATGCTCACTTCTGTTTATTAAAACCCCATTAGCCGTACATTGGTCTGGATCAACGGTTCGTTTACCGGATAGTTTAAACAAGGCAGGCCTGCTTGGTTCGTTTGGGGAATGATAGTAAAGACTTACAAAGATTATGTTTACGGCATTTCCTCTCTAACTGGGACGTTTTGGGACCGATTAGCGGAGACTAGCTTTGGACAAAATACACACGGTGATACACTGGTTCTTACCAGATTACACCAAATTACGTTTAACCATGTATCCAGCTAATTTAAATAGCTCACGTTACTGTACTGTGTCAACAGTTAACTTCATTTAATATTGTATGTGGCATTTTCTTTTGTGGCAAATGTTCCACCAAAACAAGTTCCTTCGCGAGACTATTTAGCGTAGACTCGCTTCCTGCGTCTGGAGCTTAGCAAGACAATTGTGATTGGTTTAAAGAAATGCAAACAACCCCTGACAGTTTTTTCTTCTTTATCCAGGAGTGTATGCTCCTGTTGCCAGAGCTTCCTCCGCAGCGCTGTGGAGATAAGTCTGGCAATGCGAGACTATAGCTGTAAATAGACTTTGATGTGTAAAGTGGAGATCCCCTTTGGCAAAGCTCATGGGAGGGGGCTCAAGGTGAATGGATGGGTCAATAAATCGTGTGAGTTTGACACATGGGACCACTGTTTGTTACGGTGGCCGGGAAGTGCAAAGCAACATTACAAAGAATGAAACACTTTTACAATGCTTGAGACAAATTTACATTTTGGAAAACATTTTTACCTACCATAAAACACAATTACATGGGCAAAACACTTTTACCAAGGACAAAACAAATTAACATTTTAGAAAACAAACTAACAAGACGCAAAACACTTTCACCAGTCCCGAAACAAATTTACAAATGACAGATTCTTCACGGAAAGGGAACGTACCACAAACCGGAAGTGACACGGAAGTGATGAGGTGTCGTCGTTGTGGAGCATATTGCCGCGTTCTATTTACAGATGTCGCCTTGACTACGGCAGTTCATTGGAACGAATGCGTCAATAGAGCCGCCATCTTGGAACAGGGGAGGCACTCCTCTTTAACGCATCAGCGTCAATGTAGGCAAAGGCCTAACGGAAATAAAATCGCTATAAATCGTCAAAATCTTTTTTAAAGAAAAAGACAAAGAGACTAATTAATGTGTTAATACAAAGAATATTTATTATAATCAGTTCACAGATATGAGTACAAACGGAAACTTCACCCTTCTGAACTAAGAGTTTCTGCTTCAAAGTGAAGTTTAAACAGACTGAAATGTCCAGGCTCACTCCTCCACTATTGATTCATTTATTTCTGTGTGTATTTATTTATTTAACGAGACTTAAAGTCATGTTTCGTCGTTCACAGTCCGAGTCCCGCCAGACTCCCTTTAGGAAACCTGTGATTTAAACTTCAGCAGGATGTGACAGTCCGCTCCGCTCAGTCCTGGTGCTGGTTCTCCCGGGCTTCCCTTCCCTCCAGCGGGCCCAGCAATACGGCCTGAGCCTCCAGCTGCGTGGTGTCGGTTTTGGCTCCCAGGAACGGGCAGTGAGCTCCAGGCTGCAGCAGCAGACAGACTCAGCTGTAGCTTCTATCCGGCCGCGGCTGTCGAGACGTGTCCTGTTTTTCCAATGTTTCCGTCAGGTCCGCGTCCTTTAAAAACTCCAGACACCAACCACACGTAAAGCAAAACCGCGTTAAGCTGTTCATGTGTTTGCCACAAAACGGGCAAAACATCCCTCGGTCACCATAAACTTCATTTACGCCATATACTCCACAACGACAACACAAATTGACCGCGCTCACCAACAACACCTCATCACTTCCGTGTCACTTCCGGTATGTGGTACGTTCCCTTTCCGTGAAGAATCTGTCATTTGTTAATTTGTTTTGTCCTTGGTAAAAGTGTTTTGCCCATGTAGTTGTGTTTTATGGTAGGTAAAAATGTTTTCCAAAATGTAAATTTGTCTCGAGCTTTGTAAGTGTTTCATTCTTTGTAATGTTGCTTTGCACTTCCCGGCCACCGTAGTTTGTTTCATTGTTTTTTTTTACCCACAGTCAACGCTTACTTTCTCCTAACCATGACCACGATCTTTCCCTAACCTTTCCAGGTAGGTATTTTGACCCAAACTACAGCACTATCCTTTCCTCACGAAGTAACTTGTGTGCCTAACCCTAACCAAACCTTAACCTAAGTGGTGGCAGATCAGAAAAGAATCACGCGAATCGTTCTAAATGGTGATTTGTGTCATTTCAAAGGCAATACTAATTGATTTAGTTTGGAGGAATAAAGGACGCAGGACTCAACATTTCCCCACCAGATGTTTTTTTCCTGTCAGTGTGTAGAAGGCTTCTTGTTGACCTTCATGGTGCAAAATCAAATTCACAGACAATATAACCAATTAACTGATTAAATAAAGCACTTCCTGGAAGTAGAGGGAACTTGGACAACTGACTTCAGTGTTTCTAAAATCCTGGCTACTGTCATGTTTAGAGGACTTCCGAGAAACAACATCCATAACTGCAGTTTTATACGGTACGTTTTAGTGTGTTGAGCTGACCTGTTCAGCTGCTGCAGACATTGATTGGGGCGAAGAAAACCCTTTAAAACGAAGCAGTGTCACCTCTGCTGCAGCAGACCTCAGTGCATCTCTGCTGTCAAGAAATACCATCTGCCCTGCCAGTACAATAGCCATTAGGCAGTGAAACCACAGTTTAGCTGGTACTTTGCCAGCATCCATTTTGTCAGCCTGAGCACACTCCATGAGGCTCGCTGAGTGCAACAGAGTGCATCAAAAAATAATTAAACACTTTTTCCAGGTTGATGATGCAAGCAGTAATTAATTGCCTGTGCATTCAGTAATGTTCATTAATGTGACTGCCACAATAATAATGCTTTTTACCAAACTGTCTCACTTCTCCTTATCTTGCTTCCCAAGGTTTCATGGTTATAATACAGTATATAATATACTGTATGTTTGTAGAGAACAACTGCATATCAACAAGACCCAAAGCCCACAATAGCCAGTGTAGCACTGTACAGTGGTGTACATTTGGAATGTATTAACACAAAGTTAAAGTTTAGAGAAAGCAAATGTAGTTCATCTGCTATACCTGAACTGCTTATTTTGTGCTTCACTGCTCTAATCTTTTTTCTTTCTTAAAAAAGCAGATGGCTCTCCGTTCTTCTTATCATCATCAACCTCCGAGTGCAGTGTCACATCCTTCCCGTAGCAGCCTGATGTCAGAATGATGCAGCTTTGGTGTTTGAGCAGTGTGAGGGGTCTTTGAGACGAGCCTGTAGTGTCTTTTTACCTTTGATGCAGGGAGAATGTCATCTATGAAAGGACTAGTTGAGCTGAGTCTGTGTGTAACACAAGATAAAAGCCAATTCACTTTTAATGGAATGTTTAACTTTATTGGTTCCTGTGGGTAAATGTTTCTTCTTGATCTGTTACAGGCAGGCCAGAAGTCAGGGTCAGCTCCAAAACACCACCACTGAGGCACAACTGATTTGACTTGTGGTTGGATTTATTTAAGTACAGTGTAGAAAACCCTGCCTATAGTTCCACTCTGTGGAGGAAGGAAGTCTTGGAGGAATGGAATACCATCTGGGCTGACAGAAAAAGGCTTGCACCTGTCAATTAAACAACAAAGCAGACTTTAAACGATACTGAAGATATACATCTTTAAAAACTACTCACACATATATAGTTTCACTTGTTTAAAACGATTAAGTCATTTCCTAAAAAAAGTCCCTGTAGTTTGAATCTAAATGTTACAAACAGGTGGATCTATTGCATATGTTTGGGACTATTTACGGTGGTGGATTAATCCACATGTGGTGCTCTACTGAGTATTTGTGGCAGCAGGACAGTGTATTGGGGATTGAGTCAAAATAAACTACAGTTCATAATAATGAAGGAACGTCACCCAGTGCAACTGTGTCTTATTGTCGTGATTTCAAATTCTTTGGACCTCTATGACACAGAGGAATAATATAAATCAAGCTTTGATACACAAACAATACTTGTTAGTAGTGATGTCCAAATGCAGCTTCATTAATCATTTTCTTTATTTTCTGAGCCCTATAGCGTGCTCTCTCTGTTCACAACAACAAATGGTTGAAAGCACACTGAAGTGCCATTCATTGAGCCTTTTTCTTTGAACCAAAAGCGCCATCTATTGAGTCAACAAATACAACTAAGGATCACTACTTGTTAGTAGGATACATTCATTGCTGGTTTGGTTCTGCACATGGGATTTTTTGACAATAAGAAAAATATAGAATATGACCAGACTCATCCTTGAGCCTTTGTTTGCTTGGAGGGGAATATAGAACACTAACATTTCAAAATTAAGTCATAAGGGCACCTTTATTATTGCACTTGAATGTTTTCCAAAACTTTGTATTTTCTACCACCTGCTTCATTACCTCTCCCAAACAACCATTACAACCTACAGCAGGGGTCAGCAACCTTAGGCAGGCCTGCCAATGTAGCTAAACCAATGGCACACTAGCAATAAGTATGCAAGAGAGTTTTTTGGAAATGTTCCAATCCGCATGCCACATGACCTCTTTCACAGCCATTGGCAGGAACACAGCCTGTTATTTATGTTAGTTTGAATGACTTTGTTACCATTCTCATTCCGCGAAGACCCGCCTTACTCTGCCTTTGATTGGCTAGTACTCGTTGATATGACACACTGATTAACAAGAACATTTTAAAATGGCACTTCATATTAAAAAGTCTACTCAAAGTGAGTTCAGGTTTTTATCATAGGAGTTAACTTGAGGGCCGTTAAGACCTTGTTAGCTTTAGGGCTAGTTAACATAGAGAACTGTATTTTGCCCACATAGATCATATATGGCTTTTTTTTGCAAGACAACATCCACCCAGTCCTTACATATAATTAAAACTGTTGGGTATTATTGTGGCTTGATGTCCAAATGAATCTTCGTGAAGCAATTTATTTTATTTCTGAGCCCAAAAGATGGTGCTCTCTGTTCAACAAAGGGTTGAAAGCAGCCTGCATTGCCATTCCTTGAGCCTTTTTCTTTAAGGCTGAATCAACAAAAATTAATACTTCATGAAGCTTCATTTGGACATCACTAATTGTGGCCCTCATTGTACAGGGGAGAGAGTAAGATTACAAAAAAGTTTAATGTGTGCCATGATGTTGTTTCAAAAAAGACATGTTGGTGCACAGTGCTACAAACCTTTAGAGCCTACAGGGAGTGAGTGTTTGATACTCAAGTCAGTAGTCTATTTCCTTCTTGTGCAAACTGGAAATTAGTAGGGTTCACTTTGGCAGAGTCAGTGCTTGTAGGCAACATAGAACTCTATCAGTTCAATTGCCCTACTCACTACACAACGCTGCTGTCTTTCTTCACATGAGGTGGTATGATGGCAGTCAAACTTAACAGCTGTCACAACTCCATTCCTAGTTATTCAGTCTGTTGTTTACTCTGTTTCTTTGCCATATACCAACTCTCCATGTCATTCCAGATCCAGCCCCTCCTTCCTGTCCTGCAGTAACCCCTTTACTGCCATTCCCATCACCTGACCTTCCCCACCCACATACCCACCTGCTCCTTATTCCCTAATTAGTCCTGCAGCCTGTATACACCAGCCCACATCATTCACTCTTTGCCGGATTGTCTATCCATCTGTTCTGTGCTGCCACCGTTACGACAGCTAAAGAAAACAAGTAAAAGTCTGATTAGATGTGGTAACATGAATATTTAAAAGTGTGTCTGTAATTAGAAAAGGTATAACTTTTGTGCAAGGTATGTGCAGAATGTAGCAACTGAAGCCAATGCAATGCTTAAATTACGTACTTCTTCTATTTCTTTTTCTTTTTGGTGACTTGGAGGCAGCAGACCAAGCTACAATACGTTATTAGCTTATAAAGTTGTGATGGCGCATAGATATAATTTCTATACTGACTAGATGTCGCCTTGGGCTTCTAAGCATGCGTCAACGCCTCTGTACCTTTCATAAGTTGAGACAACACCATGTGGCAAAGGCTCATACTCTGCAACTGCAGAGCAAAAGTCTAAGGAAGAAACTGTGCAAGGTAGTGTTGTTGCAGGAATACTAAACACTTAGTTTTAAGAATGGTTGGAATAAAGAATGGAAGCTGTGTTATATACTGTAATCATTTGTGAAGCTGTAATAAATATGAAATGTTTTGATATCAGTTAAAATATCAGAAAAAAAACAGGTCCTTGTTTTTGTCTTGTAATATATCCATTTTATGGACAGTCACACCATTGTAGCCATTTTGCATGCAGTAGGCTAGGCTAAGGTAAGTAGCGATAGTTCATTTTAAGTTTACTTAAGTGGAAGAATGTGACTAATAAACCTAGGCCTACTAGCACTAGGCATTACATTTTGAACATGAAGTAGATTATATTACTATCAAAAGCTTAAATTTTCTCTGGACTCGATTATAAATACATGTCTGACCTTTGGAACAAACCAAAAAAACTAGAAAATCGCATGAGATTTTGACGATTTATGGTGATTTTATTTCCGTTAGACCTTTGCCTACATAGACGCTGATGCGTTAAAGAGGAGTGGCTCCCTCGCGCCAAGATGGCGGCTTTATTGACACATTCATTCAAATGAACAGCAGTAGCCAAGGCGACATCTGGTCAGTGTATATATATATATATATATATATATATCATAAATACATCATAAACACCATCTATAGAGCCCTAGTAAATGATTTATTAACCATTAGTTATGACTTATAAACCCTATATAAAGGCATAGTTATTAGAAGGGTACCACCATTTAAAGGCATACTATGTAACTTTTCCCTCTTCGGTCCCCCTACAGGTTGTCTCATTGGAACTACAGCTCGCGCGTCCCAAGAAACTACGCACTATAGTTTTAATAAAGGGACAACACAAATTAATAAAATACATGATTATACAGTACATGGGTCAAAAACGCCAGAATTAACCAAAAGGCTTTTTTTTTAATCTGTAGTCCCCTTGCCTTGATGTTAAAAAGGCATTTTAGCACAAAACAAGACACAGCACAGAAGCAAAAAGATTAGCATCAAAACAAAGCACAAAGCAGAACAGGTGACAAGATAAACAACAAAGCATCGAGTACAAAGATTAGACCAGATACAACTGTTGAGAGCAGTAAAAGCAGTAGTGGACTAAGAGGAAACAAACAGTAAAATACATATATGTTGAGATTAATATAGATTAAATATATGTTAAGATACATATATGATTAAACTAACAGAATACATACAAGATAAATAGTGTTATTGCTGACACGTATATGTATTGACCATCAATTGCTTTAGCTGCTTAGTAAAAGTGGTATATGTGTTTAATTGTCTGATATGGTGTGGGATTGAATTCCACTTTCTTGACCCACTGACGGACCAGGCTGACTGACTAAAAGAACATTTCCGCAGCAGAATAACACAATCTCCTCTTGAGGATGCCCTTTGTGTCTCCATCAGTAATGTTTGCATTTGTATAAATAGAACAATAAATAAAGACATTATAAAACAAAGAAAACTACATGATATACAGCCAAAACATTCTACCACCTTGCCACCTTTACTACATTCATGGATCAACACATTCCAGCACGTCAAAAACCGACGCTTGGTCAGGTGCCTTTAGCGTTACTGACACAAAAGGTTTCCTTTAGCATCTCAGTCAGACACAGGGGTCTTTGCCCTTTGGAGTAATTTGTCGACGTGCTTGGTCGGGGCTCTTGGCGTCACTTTTTGATGCTCTGGGTCGGGACGTCATTTTTCAACGTGCAGGATAAAAAACACTTAGTTAGGGAAAGATCATGGATGGGGTTACAAAATGTACCTTTTTGTACGTCAGATTTTTAGTCTTTGATACTACTCGCTGCTGTCGTCACTCTTAATACTACGTCATCCTATAGCCTCCTAAAAGTATTACCCAAACTGTTTTACCTCCAAGTACAGAGGTTTATTTAATCTAGTTTAGAGTGTTACTCTTGTTTACATCCTGTCTGATCTTCTGACCTTTCGTTTCTTGACCTGTCAGACATCGTTGTGGAGATTTTCCCATGTCTCAATGATCACTCTTGTTTGTTCCATCATTGTTCATAGCTGTTCTTACATCATGTGCTCTCATAGCATCTCTTTCCTCTTCTCCCTCTGTGTGAAGGGTATCTATGAGTCATGTCTCTTGTATGTGTTTTCACAGTACAGAGGAGCTGTTGCGGACAAGTTCCTACCAGTGCTTGGTAGCACCTGGAGGTATTGATGTCTCTTCCGTTTCCGATCCATATTCTTTTGAACATTACCTCTTTATTCACCTAACAATGGGCCCCATGCAAGAACATTTTTGTATTCTTATCCTGACCTTCTCTTACTTTTTTTGTTAAATATGCTCGTGTGAATGTCCCAAGGCAGATTCAGCAAACCCTCTTAACTGCACAATTGTCGTAAACGGCTTGCTTAAACTGACCGCTGGTACATAAGTAGGTTTGCATTTGTGAGTTGAATCATTAGCTGCCTGAACCATACCCTGATAGCCCTTGCTATAAAAGGGCTTCCTGTTCTGCTCCATTTGTGAGAAAGTTTCATTGTTCCAAAGTCACCAAAGAGTAAGTGGAGAGGTGTTAAGGGGCCCGCAAAAATGAGAATATGTTACTACAGCTGGTCCATGAATTAGATGGTCAAGGGGATGTGACAGTCACAGAGATGGATCAGAGAATATGTTCCAATACAGGTGCTGTTACACTGTTGGACGGTATAAAGAGGATGTTCCCCTAGACAGCAACTGATTATAATCCCAATTCATTCAAAGTAAAGCCATATTCGCACAGGACTAGTATTACCTGGTGACCTCTAGTCATTTGTAATATTTACAGAGGTTTTCTGTGATCTTAATCCCGTGCGAATCGGCCATATCTGTAATTTGTAAAGGAAAAATTCCCCCACAAATGACCTACCATATTTCACCTTGTACCGAGGTCCTGTGATAATATTAGTCCCTTGCGAATCGACATGTCTGTCATTCGCACGGGTTAAACTTTTTTCAAGGTTTTTCTTTCCTGTGTGCCTTTTTATCCCTCTCACGAAGATGGATATGGGATCGCCGGGGACAGCGGACGCCCCCTTTCATGACCAACCAAGTCTGGAACACTGCCCAACCGGAGACCTCCGTCCCCGAGTCGACGCCCTCCCTGCAGCTTTGTCCGAGGGCTGACTGTGATGCTGTGTGGATGCCACCACGGCAGGCATAGGGGATGCACCTCTGGTAACCTCTACTGGGCCTGGCCCAAAAAGATACGGAACCTCTACCAAGTGCGGTGCAGCGGCATCACCCTGGCCGTCCTCCGCGGGACTCCAGGTACCCAACTTTTGGGGTACAGATAAGTCATTAAATTTGAGTAAAATCACAGGCTTCGCTTATCCCGTGCAAATGTGCCACACGAAATTCGGATGTGGGGGGTAAGTTTCTAAATCATAGAAGTCCCCCAATAGATACTAATCCTGTGCGTATAGGGTTCTTCACATTGTAATTCTTAACCAAATGTTCTGTTTGGGGTCCTGGAGACCCTAAACATTGTTATCACCTTGATACTTCGAGGACCTTGTCAAATCTACTCTAAATATTGGGTTTTAATTAGGTCAGAAGAAAAGAAATGGTTACTTGCAATGTGGCCCAAAACAATGAGAAAGTAAAGTCAATGATGAGAAAATACAAGGATTAGGTAAAGTGCTTTTCCTACTTTCTTTTACCGACATTCTGTATATGACTCGTACAACAGGTCTGGAATTTTGTTTGTACCTAAGAGAAAATTGATGAATGCCACAAATTCTAGTATGAGCCACTTACGAACACATTTGTGTTTTGTGCTATTTAAATGAAATTGACTTAACTTGAGACAAATCTGAGGAAACAGATGGACACATTGTTTTCTGTCATAGCAGTACTTTAATGACCCATGAGGCCCGTTTGATTAAAATGCAGGGTTGTAGACCGTAATTGCTCTGAACTTGTTTCACGCAGCTGACCTTTGACAAATGAGATATTTGTGTGAAGGCAGTATATTGTGAAAACCCCTCTCCCCTGTCCTTGATTTTATCAACAATGATTGAGGCAAACACTATCAGTGATGAAGGAAACCTGTAAGCCTCTCTCCGGCTATAAAGCAAAGCCAGTCACACATCAATGAAAACATCTCATCAAACATTTATGATATCAGCTCCGCAGCAAATCCATTTGGATGCACCGAACCCCAGGCATCATTACAACCCACGATGATAAATAATCTTCATCAGCAAAGTTAGAGAGACACATTCAGATATTGTTTCTCCCAGCCAATGCATGTGACGAGGTAATTAATAACAGCATGAAAATCATGACACCATTTCTTAGTTAATGCTAATTACCTGTCTCTCCATGGTAGATTTCAGCAAGCCCACTATATCTTTTGTCAATTTGATGCTGTAAACCCAGGAACTTAGCTCTGTGTGTGTTTAATCAAATAATATGGAGCAACATGTAGATGAGAAGATAATATGAAGTAATGAAATTAAATCTATTTTTGAGGCTACAGAGGAGATTAATTGTTGTCTGGTTGGACTCTCCTGGAGAGAGAGAGAGAGAGAGAGAGAGAGAGAGGGATTAAGTAGATCAAGTGGAGTTTGAATGACAAAGTTAAGGGTTATGAAAGATAGAAATACTTATATTATTGGTGATATATATGTATATTAGCAGTAGACTTCATGGTACCACTTTCTAATAGGGTGCCTGTGATCAAGGGTTCATATAATGTATAGCCTGGTTGACACCAGACCCTTCTCAGTTGTAACAGAGTGGGTCTGGGCAAGGTTCATTCGCAGCTCATTTCCAAAGGGGCGTCAACAACGGACGCCACTCAAATGCCTCTGGGCGCAATTAGATAGTCCTTCAACCAATCAGACCAACGGGTGACGAAGCAGCAACAGCGGCATCAACGGGTCGCTGCACTTCGCTAGCCGTCATGTTGAATGTAAACAAAAAGCTGCTCGCCGTCGCCACGCTATGTCGTGTAAAGCCCGCCTCGACGGTTGGGATTGGTGCCTCGATTTGGAAAAATTGGAAATGGGCTTGATTGGGCTCTTGGCCAGACTGACTTGCAGAGCAAATCTCAAATTTGCCAGAAGTTGGTCAGGGTTTTCCCAGGCTATATAATGTAGCTAATGACTTTATGAATGAAATAAGAATGCTTTATAGGTCAATTATAATCCGTCAATGCAAACCGCTTTTACATTCCTGGAACTCTACAATTCTTTAATGCTGCTGATTAACAAAGGTTCACAAGTTTTCACTTTCTAAAAAGTCATTAAGTCTGCCATTCTAAATGGTAGTAGGTCATTCATAAATGGTCACAATTTTGGTCCAGATGCTCCACAGCTCTTTATACCCAGGGTCAAAGGTCACTCTGTGGATTGGAGGTGTCTTCCTGATAAACAAAAAAAAGTAAAAATACTTAAAAGAGGTAAAAAGACTGGATGAGGATAAACACCAGCCAAAGGGATTTCCCACAACCTGCCAACCACAAATTGTTCTTATTAATTACTTATAACAGATCTATAGAGCCCTAGTAAATGATTCATTAACCATTTGCTACAACCTATAAACCCTTTATAAAGGGTACCACCATTTAAGCGGTTGTGCTTAAAGTGCACATGAAACCTTACCCAGCTCAAAGAAGTTTACAGTCTCTGCAAAATTATTGTAATAGTGTTCTAAAATGACTTGTGATGAATGATTGCCTGGTTTTGATTTAGGTTTAGATTTTGATTCTCATTAGTCACTTAGACACCAATGCATGGGACAATAGGGTCCAAGTAAAAAAATACTGAAACACCATTATTTATGTAAATAAGCACATTTAATTAGACAATGCCCCAATTTCCATAATTAAACATACAAGTTCAGAAAACTTGTAATATAAAATATGGTTGTCTTAATGTAAGTAATCAACTGTGGAAGTTTCATGTTGATATCTGTTAGTTAAAATATTTTCCCTATTCACCTGTAGTTTCTCCTTTTAACATGGGCTGCAATGGGAAATGGCATCACTGATTTTAGTATTTTTCAATACTTTCCACCACTTGGATTTTTTAGGACTTTTTTCACAAACAAACTGCAACTTTATGAAACACATGCAAATAGACCAAACACAAGCAAATTATGAAAACGTCTTAATTAATTTGACACATGTGCAACATTTAGCAAATGCGCTGCATATACACGAAACACAACCAAATACACAAACGCGCTGCAAATATAGAAACGATGCAAAAAAGAAAAGCACACAACCCCCGGAAAACAAATGCACCAGAAAAACGCTGCATCCAGTTTACTCAACGGAAGTTCTCTAAGCCAAGAGCGCTCTGCCTTTTTATCACCACGAGTTTACAGACACGTCTCTGCTGATTGGGTATCACCTATGACCTGAGCCAATAAACTAGAGACACACCCACCAAACTAGAGAAAACATATCTCAAACATAGACGTTATTTTGTTGCATTTGTTTTCGGGGTTTGTGTGCTTCGTGCATCGTTTCTATATTTGCAGCGTGTTTATGTATTTGGTTGTGATGTGTGTATTTGCAGCACGTTTGGGTAATTGGTTGTGTGTATTTGCAGCATGTGTTGTCATATTAATGAAGAGGTTTTCTCAATTTGCTTGTGTGTTGTCTATTTGCGTGTGTTTCATTAAGTTGCAGTGCGTTTGCCCCTGTCGGCCACCGTACTTTTAATATGTTATAGAGGAAGATTTTTATGAGACTAGATCAGTTGAAAGAGTTTCTGTTGCAATTTGTGTGGGGTCATGTTGCATAATGCCTTTACTATAAATTTACATTCAGCAAAAAAACCTTCACGTTGCTCGTTAGTAGTTGGGCTTTACTGATCATAATAAGCAGGATTGTTCTTGCGTTCTTGAATCTGGAATTGGAACGACTTTGAATAAGCTCTTAGAAGCATAACCAACCATGAACATGTGCTTCTGCTTAAGTGTCTTATGTGAGGCATAGGTAGGCTTTTATTTAGTGGCTGGTATAGATGAATGCCAAATTTGAATAAAACCCAACATAAAATGTTTCCAGATCTGCTTTATTACTGCTTGTTACAGATTCCCTGGAGGAATCTACACAGTTCTGTCGAAAGATATTCCCTCATTTGATTTTGAGAATGGTGGTGGATTGTTCAAAATGTCAAAAAGGTGTTCGGTTAGGTTGAGCTCTGGTGACTGTGAAGGCCATAGTATATAATTCATGTAATTTTCATAGTTATATTTCTTCACTTAATTAATCATCTTTTGTATGTGACTGTATAAGCCAAAAGGCAGATGTGTGCACGCAGCAGTAAAGATTTAACATTGTATTGCGACACTTATGTTTGCTTCTACTGAGCCTGCAGACTAACAGGGTAGAACCACATTCTTGTGATAGACAGACAAACACGAGGCTAGACCTTTGTGTGTCCAGAGGGTGACAGGCAGTCCTCCTACATCATTAACCTAGTTTGTTGTGAGGACCTACTGCCATTGTGAGGTTGTGTTTTTGGCACGCTGTGTTATCAGTAGTGATGTGGAGACTGATTGCAGCTACACAAGGGGGAGGGAATTTCCACAGCCCATCTATCACAGCTTCAGATAAACAGATGGAAGACTGTCGGCAGTACAGGCTGCCTCCCATGCTGTCCATTAAAGCAAAGGATTCAGTGGATCAGTCAAAAAAGTTAAAGATACGCTCCAGGCAAGATTCTCTTTAAAAAGAGGCTTAATCACTCAGTACAAAGGACAGTCCCTATCATTATCAATCCAGATGTCGTAGGTTCACACTATTTTCCCACATTAAATCCTGGTATCAGAATTGTCATTGGTTCTCCTCAAAAAGTGACTGAGGACTAATCATGACATGCCTGTATATCCCATTATAAAACACTTTCTCTATCACATAGGAAGGACTAATCCCTCCCCCCCCCCCACCCCCCCCCAAAGAAAAAAAACTGCATGCAATGATGCAACCACAAGTAAAAGCGTGATAAAAGAAAAAAATCTCTGAAAAAGTCCATGATCACAGTCTTTCTAATAGCATTGTGTGTTACAGATGGATCTAGTGTTCCTGATGTGGTTATGTTGTGGATATTCCACCTAGATCGACTTTGAAAAAAACATGTGACAGTCTAGAGCTGTTCCCTAGAAATGACATTTATATTGAATGATTCTGCCAATCCAGGAACTACAGATATGAGTTGGAAGTGAAGGTGTGGGTGGTTAAGCACGTAGTAGCGTATTAGACTTTCATGCAGGAGAGATTAGTCTGTGTCCCATAACATTTTGCCTTTTTGTAAAAGGGGTTCTCAGGTTTTACACAGGAAGTAACACCGATGATGTCATCATCTCGGGCTTGAGACGTTTAAAAACAAAAAGTTTGCATTCCAAAATGGAGTTGTGGGGTTTGAAAGAAGTGGGGATTTAGGAGGCAGGAGAGCTATAATTAAAGATGCTATTACGTTTTATTGTGGGAAATGTAGGAGCTTCACCCATACAGTACTAGGAAACTCAGCCAACTTGTGCAAATACAAAAATGTTGGACTACCCCTTTAATCATCTCCTTACAACACATCCTCACTCCTAGGTTCGTGCTGCTGTCAACTGTCCAAACTGGCGCACGGCAACCGCATTGACAACTGCCTACCTGCCAAGAGAGTTTTTTTTAAAGTGGCTAGCCAAAGCCCGGCAGTTACCGGCAAAAGTTTAGCAAGGTGAACTTTGCGCGGCAGAGCAAAATCTGTGCACGTTCACGCTTTATGCACCTACCGCTGTGATTGAAACCGCTTCCCCTCTGCCGCCTTCCTGCATTGAAATGACTGCAGGCAGCGAGTTACCGCACGATGAAAGCCACTGTATCCTCTTGGTTCATATGTTAAAAGCCAGCGTGAACACAAACCGGACCAGGGCTAGTGTTTTTTTTCTTGGTCTGAACCAAATGAACTGAACTACATGTGTGTAAATGACCTACGTTTTTACCAGTTCATTGAGAATCAATGAATGAAATGTGACGCACAGTATACTGTGGATAATAGCAGTATATGTGAAATATGAAGTAAATCCTTTGTAGTAAATATGCTACATAGTGCAAAAAATACTGTTCTGGTTCCCTTAAACAGTTGTGTAAATGTGATGTAACATTTAAAATAAACCCATCATTTTGTTTTTGAAATGAAAGTGTAACTTAACCAAGAAGCAGCATTATCTTCTTGAGACCAATCAGCACACACCCACACACACTGACAGTCCAAAATGTTCCCAGCAACTGTATCTGGAACTGATTGTTACAGTGGCCATGATAATTATGCTCTGCAAGATTGCAGATTGGGACCTTGCTCTCTGATTGAATGCTGGCAAAACTAGAGGGAGGACAGCCTGGCAAGATGGCACAATAATAAGCACACAGAGCACAGCGCTGACTTTCAAACAACTGGCCCTGAAACGTCAACCACGGTTGATGAGTGCATATGTGTGTTTGTACTCTGTGTGGGCATGAAGGGATGATTCATGACACCAGCCAGTGACTCACCTTAAAACAGCGAAGAACAATGACAGGATATTGCAGTTAAGACAATAACAACCTACCCAGCTGTAAATTACTTTCTTGATGCCGCAATTACGGACTTTTTTTGTCTGAATCATCTGCAGCCTTTCTGTCCTTTTGCCATGCTCACTGGAAAGTGCTTTTTTTCATTAAGACTGAATCTTTGCCTCTGGAACTTTGAGATACATATTTCACATTATACATTTTTTTAAATGTGCATGTAAAAGAAACTCAGCTGTGAAAAGGTTAACCATGCCACTTAGCATTCTAGAAGGATCGAGCTTCAACCTGCGAGTCAATCTCTCATTAAATCACCAGCAGCACCATCTCTGCTACACACAAAGTGAGGACATCAATAAGCCATCTCCAGCAGCATCAGGTTAGGCTGCTGAATTGATCATTGTTATCCTGATGGCCATGTGCCATTGACACTAAAAGGCTGGATCTATGGATGGAAGTCATTTTCAGATAAGGTAGGCCTGAGGTGTCTGTTCCTCATACTGTGGCAGATGTATGTGGCATTATGTGCTTAAGTTCATGGTGTAAATCCTCCCTAAATTGTCTTAAGTCTTTCAAAAATAATCCCCCACCTGTTTTTCTTTCTGCCTCTAACAAGGATTATCCCAGCTGACCCTCCAGCTGTAATAATAATGCCCTGCAATGTGAATAATTATAAAAAGGTTTGTCTATTTTCTGCAAAAAGTGGGCGAGGGTAAGAAGTGAAAGAAACAAGATTTGGGGGAAACCATATCTGCTAGGGATGTGCATCTCTCCCTAACAGGACGATCTGATACGTATCTAGATACATGGGCTACAATACGGTTCAGGGACGATACATTTTAAGATGTAACGATTCGGTGCGATACAATGAGATACGATTCAATCTGATACAGTTAATATTTGTTTAATTTACACACATTAATTTCCCATTATAATTTAAAATAAGCCAATTTTATAAAAGATGCATTGCCTACCTTCAAATAAATATATATTTTGTAAAAGGGACCAGGGAATAGCAAAGCTAAGGACATGCTATTAGTATACACTGTAACTTCAACTTAATTAGCTAGCTCAATCAGCTCCATGTTAAAGTGCTCATATTTTGCTTTTTGGCTTTTTCCCTTTCCTTTATTGTGTTATGTATCTTTTTTGTGCATGTTATAGGTTTACAAAGTGAAAAAGCCCAAAGTCCCCCCCAAAGGGACTTACCATCTCCAACAGAAAACACTGTTCACAAACTGCTCCAAACAGCTCTATTATAGTCCAGCCTTTACTTCAGAGACAAACGTGGTCACTTTGTAACACACGTTATAATGCTCGTCTAGCTGCTAGCATGGCACTCCCTCATGCTCTGCAACTGACAAGCAGTACTTACTGTGCATGTGCGACTCCCAATAAAGATGGTACAGAAGTGAGATGCCTCACTCTGTAGCTAAAACAGAGAGCTCAACACACAGGGTGAAAAGAGGAGCTGCAGCAGTGTGCAGTACAACAAAAATATGGTGTTTTCTGAAAGTTTAACCATATAAACCTATTCTGGTACAACCTCTAAATATAATTATGAACCTGAAAATGAGCATAATATGAGTACTTTAAAGCTGAAACTGCCTCTTTGCTGCTTTAATCTTAGAGAGACTAACTCAGACACAGGTCCATGTTACACAGCCATTGTGAGCACTCCAATAATAATCATATAGCTAGCATATAGCATATAGCTAGAAGTCAAGAGTGCATTTGACTTCTGAGGAGACTTACTACTAGACAGCTAGATATTAAGATAAGTACTTACTTTATTAGGCTTATCTGCTGCCTTAAGGTTAAATTGACTGCGTTCTGTTGATTTTGCTCATTCTGCTGCCTTTTGCTGTTTGCTACTTGGTTTTGCTGCTTTTGTTGCTTGCCTCTTATCTTTGCTGCTTTCACTGTGGGTTCTGCTGCTTCTTCTACTTCTGCTGTGTGTTTGGCTGGATTTGCTGTGTTTTTTGGCAAGAATTGTGTGGTCTTAGCTAGCTAGCTTAGTGTGAAGTGTGGAGTTGGGGAGTGGTGCTTAACTTCCAGGTACTTTGTTGAGTGATTAGCTAGGGTGGGGCCTCCTCACCTGTAGCCAATTACATAAGACAGCTCAAATCAGACCAGACTTAGAGTGCATTTGATTTCTGAAGAGACTTACTACTAGACAACTAGATATTAAGATAATTACTTACTTTATTAGGCTTCTCTGCCCACTGTCATTGGATCTGTGGACTCAGTGCGTGCTGAAAGATCAACTATACGGGCAGCGGAAAGGAAATGGTGGAAATCTAAACACCCAGATGATCTGCTTACCTATCAGTCACTTCTTTCCTCCTTCGCTGCCTCTATTTCTGCAGCAAAAAGCTCTTTTTATCAAACCAAAATGTAATCCTCTTTCTCCAACCCAAAAAAACTTTTTTCCATCTTCTCTAACCTCCTAGATTCCCCCAGTCCACCTCCTCCCTCCTCCCTCCTACCAACCCACTTTGTCAACTACTTTGTAAAAAAGATAGATGACATACGCTCTTTATTCTCCACCACACTTCCTGAAATCATCTTACCATCCATCATCCAGTACTCTTTCCTCTTTCACCCCTCTATCTCCAGATTACCTCCGCCCGCCCAACCACCTGCACCCTTGATCCTATCCCTTCTCACCTTCTCCAGTCTATTGCTCCTGACCTTCCTTTCCTCACCCATCTCATCAACATATCCTTGTCAACTGGCTGTTTCCCCGACTTCCTCAAAGAGGCAAGAGTAACCCCACTACTCAAAAAACAAACACTCGACTCGTCTGAGTTAAATAACTACAGACCCGTCTCCCTTCTTCCATTTCTATCCAAAACTCTTGAGCGTGCCATTTATAATCAACTCTCTACCTATCTCCACCTGAACAACCTTCTTGTTCCCCACCAGTCTGGCTTCAAGGCCACTCAAAACTGGGGTTCCTTAGGGATCAGTCCTGGGTCCCCTGCTCTTTTCTCTGTACACGAACAGGTCTGTCATTCACTCGCACAGCTTTTCTTATGACACCCAACTAATTCTCTCCTTTCCGGAGTCTGAAACTCAAGTAGCAGCATGTATCTCGGTCTGTCTGACTGAAATTTCTTCTTGGATGTGCACACACCATCTGAAACTCAACCTTGACAAGACTGAGCTCCTTTTCCTTCCAGGGAAGGGCTCTCCTACCCAATACTTGACTATAACAATTGACAACTCTGTGGTAGTCCCCACCCAGACTGCTAGAAACCTGGGTGTGACACTTGACAACCAACTCTTTGCTGCAACCACCCGATCGTGTAGATACATGCTGCGTAACATCAGAAGGATACGTCCCCTTCTAACGCAGAAGGCAGCTCAGGTTCTCGTTCAGGCTCTAGTAATCTCACGTCTAGACTACTGCAACTCCCTCCTGATTGGCCTGCCTGCACGTACCATCCGGCCCCTGCAGCTCATTCAGAACGCAGCAGCTCGACTTGTCTTCAACCTCCCCAAGTTCTCTCACACTACACCGCTCCTCCGTTCTCTTCACTGGTTACCAATTGCTGCCCGCATCCGCTTCAAGACGCTAGTTCTTGTATACAGGGCCACGAACAGATCAGCCCCAGCATACGTCCAGGACATGGTCAAACCCTATACCCCAACCCACCCACTCCACTCTGCATCAGCCAACCTGCTTGCTGTCCCCCTCACAGCGAGGGTCAACTAATCACTCAACAAAATCCCAACTGTTTGCTGTCCTGGCTCCTAAATGGTGGAATGAGCTCCCTATTGACATCAGGATGGCCGAAAGCCTACGCATCCTACGCCGAAGGCTAAAAACACATCTCTTCTGACTACACCTCGGATAAACATAAAGCAAAAATAATAATAATAAAAAAAATGTAAATATATTTCTTGAAACTGTATTTTCATATTGCTCTTGTAGTTTTGCTTATTTAAAGCTAATGTACTTGCACTTACTACTTGTTGTCTGGAGTTTGCACCTTCATGGTGGAAAGCACTTAATTGGAAGTCGCTTTGGATAAAAGTGTCAGCTAAATGACATGTAATGTTATTTAGCTACAGTATTACTTGGTGTGGGTAAACATGTGAGCACGATATTACTGTTGTGAGCGTTAGCTATATATATATATATATCTACCATACTAGTACAATTTACAATATCCTCTCAGCCACTTTCACCGCTAACTCCAAAAACGAAACCTAGCAGTCCAGTCGGCATGTTTTTTCTGCAAACCCAAACAAAGGCACTGATTGGCTGATCTCTGCTATCACACAAATGGTGAGGCTTTTGTCTCAGTCACACAAACACACACCAGTCTCTTTCAACAGCACTGCGCACACTGCAGCAGCTTCGTTGAATTGACAGCAAAGCTTCAGTCAACCGTTTCGTAACCTTAGAACCGGGACATCGGCCGAATCTTGGTCCATTTAGACCTATGCAGGGGTCCGAGTATTGATGTAGCCATATCTGTGATAATACATCCGAATCTTTACACCCCTAATATCTGCAGTTCTGATAGTCTGGGCGGTGATGAATGAACAGCAGTTTGAAGCAGTTAGTATTATACTTTAATCATTGCAAATATTGCAGAGTTAAAAACATCTTCACTGGATACAGAACTATTGTGGCATTAGTCATTTTAGGTAGGCATAAGGTTTTTGCTATTCATTGCCCAGACATGTCATTTTATCAACAACTCTTTTACAAAGCTAAAATGCCCCCAAAAGGTGAATCAAATTAAAATATTTATCACCTTTGATATTAGTAAAATGTATGACTAATAGTTATTGAATCAGAATCAGAAAAGCTTTATTGCCAAGTACGTTTTTTACACATACAAGGAATTTGTTTTGGTGTTGTAGGTGCACGTCACACATTCTCTAAAATAAGTTAAACAAACAGGTTAAACAGAACAAACAATATAAGTATAAATATATGTATATATACACACACAGAATGTATTAAAAATAAGAGAGTAAGAATTAAGATAAAAAGAGCAGATTAAGTACAGTGGCATGTAGAGCCAGAGGTGGGGTGTGGAGAGAGTCAGGGTGGTTTCCGGGCCTTGTTGATAAGGCTAGTGGCGGAGAGGAAAAATCTGTCCTTGCGACGTGAGGTTTTGGTCCTGATGGACCTCAGCCTCCTGCCAGAGGGGAGTGGCTCAAAGAGTTTATTGCCGGGGTGGGAGGAGTCAGCCACAATCCTTTCAGCACGCTTCAGAGTCCTGGTGGCGTATAGGTCCTGGAGCGGCGGCAGATTGCAGCCAATCACCTTCTCAGCTGACCGAATGACACGCTGCAGTCTGCCCTTGTCCTTGGCTGTGCTAGCAGCGTACCAGATGGTGATGGAGGATGTGAGGATGGACTCAATAATGCACCATCATTGTCTTTGGCAGGTTGAATTTCTTCAGCTGCCGCGGGAAGTACATCCTCTGTTGTGCTTTCTTGAGGAGGGAGCTGATGTTCAGCTCCCACTTGAGGTCCTGGGAGATTATAGTTCCCAGGAAGCGGAAAGACTCCACAATGTTAATTGTGGAGCCACAGAGGGTGATGGGGGCAGGTGGGGCTGAGTTCCTCCTGAAGTCCACAATCATCTCCACTGTCTTTAGAGCATTGAACTCTAGGTTGTTTTGCTTGCACCACTTCACCAGGTGGTCAGCCTCCGACCTGTAGGCGGACTTGTCTCCATCAGAGATGAGTCCGATGAGGGAGGTATCGTCCGCAAACTTCAGAAGCTTGACAGACTGGTGACTGGAGGTGCCGCTGTTGGTGTACAGGGAGAAGAGCACAGGAGAAAGAACGCAGCCCTGAGGGGATCCGGTGCTGATGGTCTGTGAGTCGGAGAAGTCTTTCCCCAGCTTCACATGCTGCTTCTTGTCAGACAGGAAGTCAGTGATCCACCTGCAGGTGGAGTCAGGCACACCAAGCTGGGAGAGTTTCTCCTGAAGCAGAGCGGGGATGATGGTGTTAAAGGCAGAGCTGAAGTCCACAAACAGGATCCTGGCGTAGGTTCCTGCGGAGTCCAGGTGCCAGAGGATGTAGTGTAGGGCCAGGTTGACTGCATCGTCTATAGACCTATTGGCTCTGTAGGCAAACTGCAGGGGGTCCAGGAGGGGGTCGGTGATGGCTTTGAGGTGAGAAAGCACAAGGCGCTCAAAGGACTTCATAACCACAGAGGTCAGGGCGACGGGTCTGAAGTCATTAAGTCCTGTGGTCCTTGGCTTCTTGGGAACAGGGATGATTGTTGAGGTCTTGAAACAGGCTGGCACGTGACATGTCTCCAGTGAGGTGTTAAAAATGTCTGTGAACACTGGAGACAGCTGGTCAGCGCAGTGCTTCAAGCTGGATGGGGAGACAGCATCCGGTCCAGCAGCTTTCCTGGGGTTCTGTCTCCTGAACAGTCTGTTAACGTCTCCCTCATTAAAGGAGAGAGTCGTCACTGAGGTGGGTGGGGAGGTGGAGGGGGGGACCTTTAAGGTGGGGGAGGTGGAGGTGATGCACTGTAGCTGGAGCTGTTAGGAGGTGTCGCGGGGGATGGTGTCAGGGAAGACCCTTTGTTGGGAGGTGTTGAGGGGGATGGGTACAGCACTGTCCATCAAAGCGACAGTAGAACTCGTTAAGGTCGTTGGCTAGGCGTCGGTCGTTGGTGGAGTGGGAGACTTTGGGCTTGAAGCTGGTGATCTGTTTGAGCCCTCTCCAGACAGAAGCAGAGTCGTTCGCTGAGAACTGGTGTTGGAGTTTCTCAGAGTACCGTTGTTTAGCCTCTTTCACCGCCTTGTTAAACTTGTACTTTGCTTCTTTAAGTCTGTCTTTGTCCCCACTCCTGAACGCCTCTGCCTTATCCAACCTTAGCCTTCTGAGTTTGGCTGTGAACCAGGGTTTGTCATTGTTGAAACTCACCCTGGTGCTTGATGGAACACAGCAGTCCTCACAGAAGCTGATGTATGACGTCACAGCCTCTGTGTACTCATCCAGACTGTTGGTTGCAGTCCTGAACACATCCCAGTCAGTGGAGTCCAAACACGACTGGAGATCCTCCACAGCTACACTGGTCCACTTCCTTGATGCCCTCACTACAGGTTTGCAGAGCTTAAGTTTCTGCCTGTAGGCGGGGATCAGGTGGACCATGACGTGGTCAGAATGTCCCAGTGCAGCACGGGGGGCGGCGTGATAAGCATCCCTGACTGTGGTGTAACAGTGATCCAGAATGTTCTCCTCTCTGGTCGGGCACTTAATATGCTGTCTATATTTAGGTAGTACATGAGTGAGGTTTCCTTTGTTAAAGTCTCCAAGGACAATAACTAGGGAGTCCAGGTTGGTCCGCTCCACACACAGTATCTGGTCGGCGAGCATGCGCTGTGCGACCTGCACGTTGGCCTACGGTGGGATGTAAACACCGACCAGAATGAATGAATGGAACTCACGGGGTGAATAAAAAGGCTTACAGTTTATGATAAAAGATTCCAGGTCAGGAGAACAATGCTGCTGGATCACTGTCACATTGTTGCACCAACCGCTGCTGATGTAGAAACAGATCCTCCACCTTTAGTTTTGCCGGAGAGGTCCGTGTCTCTGTCCGCTCTGTAGAGTTGGAAGCCTGCCAGCTGCAGTCCGGTATTAATCCACAGAGCCACGTCTCTGTAAAGCACAAAACAGTAGATGAAGAAAAGTCCCTGTTTCCCCCCAACCGCAGTTGTAATTCTTCCAGTTTGTTGGGCAGTGAACGCACGTTAAGAGAGAAATATGCCTGGTAACAGTGTGCGTAATCCTCACTGGCGGAGACGCACCAGCGCACCAGCCTGTTTCCCTCTCCTCCGACGTTTCGCTGCGTGAGCAAAGGTGAGCGCACCTTTGACTAGAATGTCCAAAATTTCCAGTGTAGGGAACTAACATTATCACCACTCAGAATCTGAGTTATATTTGTCTGGGTCTTTATATTATTGATTAACGTTAGTGTGATTTTGGCCATTTCCACATGCCGTTCTTTAACAAACTCCTCCTAGAGACATTAAAGATGAAAAGTTGTTAAAAGAAAAACTTTTCGTCATAGGGCGTGGCCGTGGCGGAGCGGCCATTTTGTGCGTTTCGCCATCAAAACAGGAAGTGGGTGTAACTTGAGTGTACATTGTCCAATTGGCTCGAAACTCTTCAGGATTCATTCAAGAGTCCAACCCTGAGGACAAATAAAGGCTGATATTTACTTAAAGTCATAGCGCCCCCTAGTGGCTACAGTAAGTAGGCCTAAAAGTCAAGGTGCTATACTTTAACGAACTCCTCCTAGAGATTTCATCCGGCGGACTTCAAATTTGGTCTGTACCATCTCAACACCTTAAAGATGAAAAGTTATTAAAAGAAAAACTTTTCGTCAAATGGTGTGGGCGCGGCGTGGCGGCCATTTTGAGTGTTTAGCGATGAACAAAGAAATTGTTGTAACTTGAGTGTACGTTGTCGTATCTGCTCGAAATTTCTCACGATTGACAAGGGTCCAGGTCTGAGGACATCTACAGGCCAATATTTACTTTTGGTCATAGCTCCCCCCGCTGGCAACAGGAAATGTGCCTTATATGACAAACATCATCCGATTGACATGAAACTTATAATGTGTGGTTGACATGTGATACTGAGCCGCCCCCTATACTTTAACCACGCCCACATACTTAGCCCCCTTTCATAACATTTGAACCGTTTAAGCTAGACCCTTGTGTGAGGTATCATTGAACTCAGCAGAGACTTCCTTCTTCATTGGTGATGGTTTGGCCCGCCCCCTATATTTAAGCCACGCCCCATTTCATAAACACTGACCCATCTAAGGTAGAGTCTTGTGTGAGGTATCATTGAACTCAGAAGAGAGTTCCTTTTTAATTTGTGATGGTTTGACCCGCCCCCTATAATTTAGCCACGCCCCTTTTCACAGCTAATGAACTGTATGACGTAGAGTCTTGTGTGAGGTATCATTGAACTCAGAAGAGAGTTCCTTTTTAATTGGTGATGGTTTGACCCGCCCCCTATAATTTAGCCACGCCCCTTTTCACAGCTAATGAACTGTATGACGTAGAGTCTTGTGTGAGGTATCGTTGAACTCAGCAGGGAGTTCCCTTTTCATTGGTGACGATTTGCAGTGTCTGAGTGCAGCGCAAATGCACGGTCACAAGGAGCGGCGTCTGCCAGTAACCCCGACGCGCTGAGGCATGAGGGCCCGTCCATCGCTGCTTGAAGCTTTAATTAATCATTGATTTTAGTCTCAGACCTATATTGTAATGAAATAAAATGTAAAATATAAGTTTACATTCTGAGAAAAATTTAAATGATACCCATCCTTTTTTGGCACATCCTTACACACCAACACCCTTGGATTCAGTATAGTTGATCTGTGTTACAACACTTTGTATATAATCAGTAAATTGTTTCTAAGTTACTAGTCTCGCATTGCCAAAACTATCTTCACAGCACTGTGGAGTAAGGTCTGGCTACACCACACATACATTCAAGGATAGGAGAAAAAAAAACGCTCTGGGTTGTTTGCATTTCTTTAAACCAATCACAATCATCTTGCCTGGGTTGCAAAGACAGTGGCTCTGCAAAATAGTCTCGGGAAGAAACTTGTTTTGGTGGAACATTTGCATCTCGCAAAAGAAAACGAACACATAAAATATTCAATTAACGGTTCACATGTCATTTGCTCTTACCAGATGTCAGGCTTAATCCTGAAAATGTAGTTCTGTTGATCCACTCTACTAAGCCACAGACATAGAAATATACTTGTATAGTTTGCTACTTTATATAATTTAATCCAACTTTTTACTCCAACTGTATGATTCTTTTTTTCCCAGTTCAGATGTCTCTGAGAAGTGTTTTTTTTTACACTGTTGCCGGGGAACACTGTGGGAGTGCAGGGTGGTTCACATCCTTGAACCTGCCTGTCCTTGATCAGTGTTAGACTGCCTACACCTTTTATAACATTAGAAAAAACTAACTTCTTTATCAATTCATCCATGTTTATTTGTCTATTTCCTTTTTTCTTTTATTCAGTGCACATTGAGCACCTTGAACTGGATTTCATCTATGAAATAAATTTATCCTCTCTTAAAATACATGCCATTAGTATTTTATAATGTACTTGTATGAAAAGATCATTTGACATTCTTCCTGTGCTTTATGTAAATAGAGGTTGAACTAGTGGACACTAAAGCCTTTGGTTGAACTGGCTGTCTAACCATACACCTTAGTTTAGTTCAGCCATATGTTATAATCCTCAGTGCCGAATAAAACTTGATCTGAATAGAGCTGTACACCTCTTCAGGCTCTCAAATATCACTGCCTAATTTCAACAGAATAATTCCGTCATATTTTAATTGGGCCAAAATAATTACGTCCCAATTTTATGCTGCTGTAACATTTGCAGATCTGGGCCCATTAAACCCTGCACTACTTCATTTCTGCAAGGTGAAACCTTGAACAATTAATGGCTTTAGCCTGTGCTGAGGTGCAACCATAAAGCATTTTTCCCCACTTAATGTAATCATAAAATGTGTCAGAAATCTGTTCAGTGCTTTATTAGCCTGTGAAGAGGGATTTCTGAGTACATCCAATTATGTCGGGACGCACCACCAAATGTCATTAAGTGATTCGCAAGACCACAGCTTCATATTAATGCTTCAATGACTCTTTGCCACCTATCATGATAATGCACTGATGGAAAGCACAAGTAGTGAATTATGAGGAGGTTGAAGTAGCAGGAGTGTGTGTGCATGTTTGTGAGCAGCTCTGTGGATCTCTGTGTGTCTGATGATCCCTAATGAGAAGTAAATTAAGCACTTGTCATGTTGCATGACAGAGTGAATACTTTGTAAATGCAGGTATGATTTAAACATGAACACCAAAACAAAACATAATTGCACGAGGTGTGCACACAAAGGCGATGTTTCATTTTGCATGTATAGCCTTTGTTTTAACCTTGATTAAGTGTTATATGTTTATTTTATGCATGTTATAAATGAGACTGTGAACAATGTTTTCATTTCAAGCCCCAGGCAATAAATCATGAGATCTGAAAGACTGTAATGTTTTTATAGTCACTGTATGTATGGAATTATTTGTGTCTTTAAGTTCAAACAAAACCCACTTACTGAAGCAAAAAAATTGTCATCTCATAGGTAAAACTTAAAACTTTCAAACAAAATATTCATGTAGTTGTAAACTATTGGTCTATTATTTGTTTAATGAAATGTCCTTTTGTTTACAGTTCCCTCTGCTTCGTTCTCAATGATCAGTCTTTTGCGCTCCCAGCTTTCTCGTTTGCGCTTCCAGACTCTTTGTTTGCAGTTCTGGCACAAAACTATCTCGTGGGCGGGTCTTTCAGGGGTGCGTCCCCATTGGCTGAGTCTTTTGAGCAAACTTGAGTGACAGCTCAGTGCCTGACCTGACGTTTCAGTGCACCTAACGTTAGACAACACGGTCTCACGGCAGTTCGTGAAGTTGTCACGTTATTTTTAATCTATTGATTCGTATACATGGACGCGTTCATCTGTTTTTGTTCACCCATTACGACTGTGATTGGGTTAAAGAAATGCCAATAAACCAGAGCACGTTTTTCTCCCATCCCAGAATGCTGTGTGGACTAGCCAGACCCTCCTCCGCAGCAAATTGAATTGAAGGACTACCTATCGAGTATCATACCAATACACTATTTTAACAACTAAAACACAGCCACCAATCTTTGATCGGTGTTGCTCATAACTGGACTATATGGAAGATACCATTTAACTATGTAGACTACTTACTTTTATTTATTGTTTTTTTGATTTTTTTGGGGGGCTTTTTTCCCTTTATTTCAGAGTGAGAGACAGTGGATAGACAGGAAAGGTGGGAGAGAGATGGGGGATGACACGCAGCAAAGGGCCGCAGGTCAGATTCGAAACCCGGGCCGCTGCAAAGGCCTCAGCCCACACGGGGCGCACGCTCTTACTGGGTGAGCTAGAGGTCGCCCCTTACTTTTATGCTAGAAGCAGAAATATCCAGGAAAAATGTTTTCGACGAGCAGGCAAACGCTCCACTTCTGAGACGCTCCCGGCGTGTTATGACGCGTAGCGGACGACGGAACAGAACCACGACGCAGCCGAAATGCGACACATCCACGCATGGAGGAATTCCGGGGTTACTGTTTTTCTGCAATACGAAAAAGCTTATTGCCAATAATAAATGCCGAGTGACGTCATCTTCACAGATCACAAATCACCAAAGTAATATGTTACTAATTGTAATTATCGCAAGGAGGAAACCTCCCTTTCAGCTTGGAGTGCATTCTTAGGTATTAGCATATAGTGATCTGGTCAGAACCCTGTATTTTAATAAGGTGGTGTATAGGTTATACAGAAACCTGTGAAGAAGTACTTGTTTTAAGGTCAGACAGCTCACACTGCTACTGCATGTTTGTGGCTGTTCAAAGTGGACATATTATGCTTTTCTGTATTTTCTGTTATATCTACAATGTTATAATGTCGGATTTTCATGTTAAATGTGCCCAGAACTTCAAGGAATGCGGTCAACGTATTTTAGAGAAATCCCAGTGAGCCTAAACGTTCAGATTTCCAACTATTCTGTACGCTCCGGTTTCAACAGTTTTTTCTTTTCTCGGCTCCGTGTCATGTAACACTTAGCTGGCCTTCTATGGGACATGGGATTGGTTATCTGCTCCAGGCAGGAACTACTGGAGTGTTTTTTTGTTAAAGCCTCTGAACAGCCACACAGGTGATTTCAGTTTTTCTGTTAGACCTCTGCTAAGGTTAAAGGTGGGCCAGACCTTATAGCATATAGTATTATTACGTCACAAATTTCAGCTACCAATAAGAATGATAAAGGTGTCATTTGTCCTGCCCTAACAGGTGCAAAAAAAGCAGGAGGCTCAGGATGATGTCAATCAGTCAGTCTATACACAACCACACAGTCCTGGGAAGAGGTCCAATTAGCCAGATTAACTGTGTGGGTGTCCAGAGTGGTGTTAACATTGTCGCATGTAGCTACACGCTAACGGCAGTAAAATATGTCATCTTCGCTGCCAATGTAGTTAAATCCTCTCCCATTTCGGGTCGCATTACTGCTGAAACATGTCCGATTGGGTAATATTTGGTTCAGAAGCTTTTATCTTTGATTTTTGACGGTACAAAGTGCTGTTTGGTTCCATTACAATCTAACGTTAGCCTACTGCGATATTTATTTATTTAACGTTTATTTAAACAGGAAATGGTCCCATTGAGATTCAGAATCTCTTTTACAAGGGAGTCCTGGTCAAGGCAGCAGCATTCTACATACAGTAACAAACAGAAAACTTACATTAAACACTAAGAAAATCCGAATTCTGTAACAGGACATTCAGTGGTCAGGAAGTCCTTTATCCTAATTTTAAAAGCTTCCATACTAATTAAATAATCTAGATTAAGGTGACTTTGTAGCTAACACCAAGATGACGTGTATATATTAAGTAGCTGCATGCTAACGTCAGATAGCTGTAATCTTGGCGGCCAATGTTGGTCATTTCTCCCCAATTTCGGGTCACAATAGTGCTTGGACATGTCCGGTTGTGTAGTATTTGGTTTAGAAGCCTTTATTGGTGATTTTTCACGGTACAAATTCTGCCATATACTCCATTGCAGTAGCTCCTGCTGAGAGGAGATTCCAGGAGACTCGGAGTTGCGCAAACACACTGGCCAATCAGAGCAGACTGGACTTTTTCGGGAGGGGAGCTTAAAGAGACAGGAGATACAGGTGCAGCAGCCATGGGCAGTATGAGAAAGATAAAGTATTTTCTAAACATTAAAGCATGTAAACAAGTCCTAGTAGAATCACAAAATACAAGTATGAATCTGAAAAAGCTATATAGTAGTTCCCCTTTAATAAATAGTGCAAAGTTCATCAGGCTCTATGAATATATTTGGTGATCAGTTTGAGGTGTTTATGTGTGACTTGGACAGAGAGAGGAAAATACTACATATTAAACCTCTATTGACACAATTTCTTACGAGAGCAGCTTTGCCTGTATATGCTGCAGAAAAATACGAGATCTGATATAAATCTAGTGTCTGGTATGTTTTGGTGGGTATTGATAGGGGTTCTTTGCTTTTACACTGTGCAGATAAACAGCAGGAATTGTATGCTAAAATTAGAAGTGTGACAGGTCTTAAATTATGTGCTGCCCATTGAGGGTCTTGAACACACATCATTGTCACTACCTGCAAGAGATACCTTTGTTTGGGGCCTAGGCTTGCTTTATTACCACTACTAGATGTTGTCTCTCAGTGTAATTCCATGTGTCATATTACTTATAGTCTCGCACTGCCAGACCTATCTCCACAGCGCTGCAGAGTTAGGTCTGGCCCTTCCACACATACATTTCCTGGATAGGAGAAAAAAATGCTCCGACTTGTTTGCATTTCTTTAAACCAATCACAATCGTCTTGGTCGGTGCTAAGCTCCGGTCACAAAGACGGTGGATCTGCAAAATAGTCTCAGGAAGGAATTTGTTTTGTAGGAACATTTGTACCCTGCAAAAGAAAACACCACATACAATATACAATTAAGACAATTAAGTTAACTGTTCAGGTACAGGGGAGACACCCAATTTCTCCCTTAGATCTTGAGCTGAAAAAGTTTGGAACACCTGCTCTACTGTGCATGCATCTTCAGATGTTTTTTAAAAGGGAAACCCATCTTTAGCAGCACATTTTTAACTCTACATGAATGGGCATCATTGAGTTCCACGTGCATATTGTACTGTATAATCACATGTAATCCTAAAATGTTTCTTTTTCTTCAAACATTTTGGCGTTCTTTGCTAAACAAACTCAAAAACAAAAAGGGTTAAGCAGGTTTCACAAATCCTACATCCTTTTTCTCCCCAGGCACTTTTCTCAAATAAAACTGGTCAATGAGGCCAATTACCATTTTCTCTGCTCTCATATTCCATTCTTCAAGGATATGTTGGGTATTAGACATGGTTCCAAATCCAAATCTCATGGCCAGACACAGAAATAATCAGATTTATACAATATGTACTTTTTTGTCCAGATCAGTTCAGTATTATGTCTATGGGTGGCCTCACAGCTGTAATCAATTGACTTTGCAACACAGTAATACAGCAGTGACCTAATATATTGATATATTTCAATCATCAATCCATCCAGCTTCATTTTACTACAATGTGCTACATTGACAAGTAGCTAATGCTTGTTGGGTAACATTAACGGTATATTACATTACTACAATTACAACATCATTCAACACGCAAAAACGATTAACGTTAGGAAGGTTAAGGTAAGTAAGTAACGTTATAAACTAAACGAATAAACGTTACTAAACAAAAACAAAACAAAACTTTAATGGATAAACGCGTCCGTGAACAACAGATGTATTTTGATGGGTAATGGTGTTTAACAGTGAAAACAAACAACTCCCATAATCCCACGCAACTTTATGACGCCATCAAAAATCAAAAGCCTCCATTGAAAAATTGCATGTTTAATCATGCTGCATTTTCATGTTGGATTCTAAAAAGCGTCAGATTTGAAAGCATGATACTGCTCACACTTGCACGGTGAGGCCTCATCAAAATGCCTCCATGGCTAAATACCCTTTCAATGGGTGCACTGGTATCAGGAATACAGAATACCTGTGTGGCAAGCTGATAGAGCGCAGGGAACTTGGCTTTGTGTTGCTGCGAAAACCCAAAGCGTGGGACTGAGTCAGAGTCGTGCTCGGCGATCACGTCAAGATATGCAGTCAGCTGAGCCTGGTCAGATGGCTTGTTGTTGGTGGAGGAGGGAGTCTTCCAATAGTGGGAGAACATTTTCAGCTTCTTCTGAGGGGCCTCAGGAGGAGATGCTGGAGCATCACCTACCCCTGGCCCTGTTGCAGCGGCTGATGTTGATGCCTGTTGTTTCTCACCTTCTGCTTTGAAACGACAGGTGGCAGGAGAGGTATGTTATAAATATGTTATTAAATAGGCTTACATATTAAATGTGGATGTAAAACTCAAAGAAATTTTAAACCACTTGCCTGCATAAATAAAAAATAATTCTCACTTTTTATTTGACTATTTAGTCCCCCTTTAATGCCACTGTCCAGCTGCACATCATGTTCTAGCCACTGGAAACCAAATGCTGGGTCCAACACAGATGCTACAAAGTAGGCACTGGTGGGACCTCTTCCTTCATCTGGCTCACATCCCAGCATCATCACTGCACTGAAGATCTCTGTGAACCTTGCTTTAATGGAGTTCTCCAGAGCTCTCACCAGTGGCCCCCAGTATCTGACTCTTCCTCTTATTTCCTGCAGATGACTGTGCAGAGTGAGGACACAGGGCACAACAACACTGACAGTGACAGTTTTCTCTCCCTGAGTCAGGTTGGTTGCCTCTAAGAATGGATCGAGAACATCGATCAGTTCTTTAAGATGAGCATATTCTCACTGTGATAGGATAAGACTTTTGTGCCCCTCTGAGTCCAACACAGAGGCTAGCTTTTGTATTTCAAAATTCACATAAGCCTGTACTTGCTTCAAAGTGGAATTCCATCGCGTAGCATTTGCTGTTGGAATTGTTCCATCACCGAAGTATGCTTCAAAGCAGTCTTTAAATGAAGTGCCACTGTGGAGGAGGTTGGCTGCACGGGACAGCTTGGCTAGGGTGCCTGACAGCCCACTGGCATCTTTCAGATCATCTTTTATGACCAACTGCAGTGAATGTGTGACGCATGACAGTCTCTGCATCTTACAGTTGTCATCCAAAGTGACATTGACTGCCTCTTGATCTTCTGGTGTAAGGTCTTGCCAGATTTCATCCTCCATGAATGTCCTGGGATCATGAACTTCTGCAGCCTCATCTTCCTCTGGTGGAAAGCTGGCCTAGAATGCCTTCCTCATGTTGGACACATTGTCAGTGATAGACAAATTTGATACATATTCTTACTCTTCAGCAGAGGATTCAAACATTGCAATCTTCTCTCTGGTGTGTTTGCCATGGACTCTTTCGCAGGTAAGAAGATATGACTGAAGGCCAGGTTTGTGGTTTTCTTCAGTCATTGTGTGCGCTGTCACTCCAAGGAAGGACCACATCTTGCGATCACTCCAAATGTCTGTAGTAACTTTCTGTATGACAGTGTTAGTGTTACTTACATTTTTTTTTATAAGTAACGTTAACACTGTGATACAGAAATACAAATCCTAAAATTGAGCCTGTATGAACCAACCCACCTGTTAATGGCACTAATTACTCTGAATGTGTAAAAAAAAAAATTAAAAAAAATGATAAGACATTTTGTTAATTTATTTCAACACAGTATCACATCACGCAACTTATAAACTTGTAAAACTATGACACTTTAACACAGTATAAAATGTATCAGATTTCACCGGAGATGGTCGGTCGTGCTGGGACCATCAGTTGTGTTAAACCTGATTTTAACCAAAAAGGCCTCAGATTAAACTGACCTCTGGAGACACACAGTAAGAAGGCTTAAGGTTTTCTGGGCAGAGGAATAGTGTGTTTTATTAATGTGTGAAGGCTAATGTTGCCATTGTTTACCATTAATGTGATCGATTGATAAGCGCTACTGGTGCGCGGGTAATTTATTAATCTATGACCGCTGAGTCAAATCTATTTCTGTGAATGTACTCTGATCATGGTGCATTTGTTGATATGTTGTGTTGAATATTGCAGCTAGCTTGTTAAAACTGTAAATGCTAGTTGCTAACTCCCCTTTCACAGAGTTTTAGTTATTGTACTGAGTGAGATAATCAGGTTTTTCAAAGTGTCTTTCTTTTTCTAAGGGGCTTTCTTTCCTCTTTCACTAACACACACACACACACACACACACACACACAGGTACGGACATACACACGCCCAATTGAACAGCTGGCCAACAGCGAGTCACATACGTCGAATAGCTACACAGCTAGCACATAGCAAAGTAGCTAGTGTGTCCCTCCTTGTCAGCAACACGTTAGTTTGAGAGCTAACTGACTAGCTTAGTCACATGGCGTTGCAACGCAGCCCACTACCGCCCTCTTGGGGCTAACTAGCTTTTGTGCAGCTAACACATAGCCTAGCTTCAATGAGCTAACGGCTAATCTGGGCGTGACCGAGCAAACCCCGGGTTGCGTCAACTCCCCTCCTAGCACGCTCTCTCTCTCTCTCTCTCTCTCACACACACACACACACACACACACACACACAGATCACATGCTGGTTTGTTTTTGCTTTGTTTTGTTGTAGTTTAAAAAGGGTATATTGGTTTTAATTGATCGAAGGATTATTGATTGGCCATTGATGATTTTGAAGTTAAATAAATTCTGAGTAACACTTTATAATAACCATCATTAATAGATGGTAAATTGATAGTAATTAATCTTTAGTTAATTGTCATTTAACTGTTAGCAAACAGCCATTTTACTGTTAACAAACAATGACATTATAATTAATAATGTTTACTAATTATTAGTAGTGTTGTTAATTAACAGATTATTGTTACACACATTATATCCCTCATATGCTATATTAGGTACCTGGTAATGATTAAAAAATGTTTGTAAACTTTAAGAAACCATTTTTAAAACATCTATAAACATTACATCGATAGATGGACCAGATATTCCTAACACTTTGTTGAGGGTTACTAGTTGTTTTGTAAACCATCTATAAACAGTGTCTGGATGGTTATTATAAAGTTGCAACAGATAACTATAATACCTTGTTAAGTAGTTAATAAATACTCTGTAAACTACATGTAAACCATCTATAAATATCTGGATGGCTATTGTAAAGTTGCGACAGATGTTTTTCATAGTTATTGGTTAGTATATATATATATATATATATATATATATATATATATATATATATATATATATATATATATACGGTGGTCGGTTAGCCTAATAGCTGGTTTGATTTGCATTGAGAGATGATTTTATGGAAAGTACCCCATGCCAATCTCTAGGTTTAGTGAAGGGGATGTGATGATGTGGGGGGGCTATTTTAATTCCAAAGGTCAAGGGAACTTTATCAGGATGCATAGTATCCTGGATCCATGAAATAACTGGCCTTTAAAAATAAATATCTGTCTGCCTCTATAGGAATTTAACATAGGGGTGTACTCACTTTTGTTGCCAGCGGTTTAAACATTAATGGCTGTGTGTTGAGTTATTTTGAGGGGACAGCCCATTTACGCTGTTATACAAGCTGTAACCTTAATACTTTACATTGTAGCAAAGTGCAATTTCTTCAGTGTTGTCCCATTAAAAGATAATAAAATATTTACTAAAATGTGAGGGGTGTACTCACTTTTGTGAGATACTGTATATATATATATATGTGTGTACACTGCGTTCCAAATTATTATGTAAATGATATTTTACACTGATCTTCCTAAATAGTCAATGCAAATGACAGTCAGTATAACTTTTAAGTCACCAACCGTTAGGTATAAGTCAAATTTCATTGAACAAACCACCCAATGAAAACAGTATTTTTTAAAAAAGAACAGCATACGGAGGTCATATTTACAGAAATCAAAAGCTATTTCAATCAAACACATCTTAAAAACAGTGCAAGTTACATGTTAACATAGGACCCCTTCTTTGATATCACCTTCACAATTCTTGCATTCATTGAACTTGTGAGTTTATGGAGAGTTTCTGCTTGAATTTCTTTGCAGGATGTCAGAATAGCCTCCCAGAGCTGCTGTTTTGATGCGAACTGCCTCCCACCCTCATAGATCTTTTGCTTGAGGATGCTCCAAAGGTTCTCAATAGGGTTGAGGTCAGGGGAGGATGGGGGCTACAATGTGGTTGTTCAATGAAATTCGACTTATACCCTGTCATTTGCATTGACTATTTAGGAAAATCAGTGTGTATATCATATATATCATTTGCATAATAATTTGGAACGTGGTGTATATATATGGTAAATGTTTTGCCCTTCATTAAATTATATTAAAAATAGTATCTATATATATGTATATATATATATACAGTACAGGCCAAAAGTTTGGACACACCTCATTCAATGCGTTTCCTTTATTTTCATGACTATTTACATTGCAGATTCTCACTGAAGGCATCAAAACTATGAATGAACACATGTGGAATTATGTACTTAACAAAAAAGTGTGAAATAACTGAAAACATGTCTTATATTCTAGTTTCTTCAAAGTAGCCACCCTTTGCTCTGATTACTGCTTTGCACACTCTTGGCATTCTCTTGATGAGCTTCAAGAGGTAGTCACCTGAAATGGTTTTCCAACAGTCTTGAAGGAGTTCCCAGAGATGCTTAGCACTTGTTGGCCCTTTTGCCTTCACTCTGCGGTCCAGTTCACCCCAAACCATCTCGATTGGGTTCAGGTCCGGTGACTGTGGAGGCCAGGTCATCTGGCGCAGCACTCCATCACTCTCCTTCTTGGTCAAATAGCCCTTGGTGTGTTTGGGGTCATTGTCCTGTTGAAAAATAAATGATGGTCCAACTAAACGCAAACCGGATGGGATGGAATGCCGCTGCAGGATGCTGTGGTAGCCATGCTGGTTCAGTATGCCTTCAATTTTGAATAAATCCCCAACCAGTGTCACCAGCAAAGCACCCCCACACTATCACATCTCCTCCTCCATGCTTCACGGTGGGAACCAGGCATGTAGAATCCATCCGTTCACCTTTTCTGCGTCGCACAAAGACACGGTGGTTGGAACCAAAGATCTCAAATTTGGACTCATCAGACCAAAGCACAGATTTCCACTGGTCTAATGTCCATTCCTTGTGTTTCTTGGCCCAAACAAATCTCTTCTGCTTGTTGCCTCTCCTTAGCAATGGTTTCCTAGCAGCTATTTGACAATGAAGGCCTGATTCGCGCAGTCTCCTCTTACAGTTGTTCTAGAGAGGTGTCTGCTGCTAGAACTCTGTGTGGCATTCATCTGGTCTCTAATCTGAGCTGCTGTTAACTTGCGATTTATGAGGCTGGTGACTCAGATGAACTTATCCTCAGCAGCAGAGGTGACTCTTGGTCTTCCTTTCCTGGGGCGGTCCTCATGTGAGCCAGTTTCGTTGTATTTAAAACATTTAAAGTTTTCGCAATTTTCCGGACTGACTGACCTTCATTTCTTAAAGTAATGATGGCCACTCGTTTCTCTTTACTTAGCTGATTGGTTCTTGCCATAATATGAATTCTAACAGTTGTCCAATAGGGCTGTCGGCTGTGTATCAACCTGACTTCTGCACAACACAACTGATGGTGCCAACCCCATTAATAAGGCAAAGAATTCCACTAATTAACCCTGACAAGGCACACCTGTGAAGTGAAAACCATTTCAGGTGACTACCTCATGAAGCTCATTGAGAGAACACCAAGGGTTTGCAGTGCTATCAAAAAAGCAAAGGGTGGCTACTTTGAGGAATCTAAAATATAAGACCTATTTAAGAGTTAAGAGTTATTTCACACTTTTTTGTTAAGTACATAATTCCATATGTGTTCATTCATAGTTTTGATGCCTTCAGTGAGAATCTACAATGTAAATAGTCATGAAAATAAAGAAAACGCATTGAATGAGAAGGTGTGTCCAAACTTTTGGCCTGTACTGTATATATATAGATACTATTTTTAATATAGAAGTCATTGCTTCACCAAGCATTTACTAACCAATAACGAACTATGAAAAACATCAGTCGCAACTTTACAATAGCCACCCAGATAATGTTTATAGATGGTTTACAAAGTATTTATTAACTACTTAACAAGGTATTATAGTTATCTGTTGCAACTTTATAATAACCATTCAGACATTGTTTATAGACGGTTTACAAACCAACTAGTAACCCTCAACAAAGTGTTAGGAATATCTGGTCCATCTATCGATGTAATGTTTATAGACGTTTTAAAAAATGGTTTCTTAAAGGTTTACAAGCATTTTTTAATCATTACCTGATACCTAATATAGTATATAAAGGATATCATGTGTGTAACAATAAACTGTTAATTAACAACACTACTAATAATTAGTAAACATTATTAATTATAATGTCATTGTTTGTTAACAGTAAAATGACTGTTTGCTGACAGTTAAATGACAATTAACTAAAGATTAATTAACTATCAATTTACCATCTATTAATGATGGTTATTATAAAGTGTTACCAAATCCTGTTATACCGTAAATAGTAGTTGTCTCTGATTATTTGTGTACTTAAACAGCTGGTTAAACAGGTTGTTGCTTGAATTCACCCTTCCCTTTGTTCCTTTAGAATATACCAGATAAATTAATCAAATTAATTCAGATCGGTATTTTAAAGGGAACACCACCTAAAGAGACTGTTTCACAGTTTGGTTATCCGCGGTTAACGGTTTAACCGCGGATTATGTGAACAGGGTGCAGTTTACAAGGATAGCAACGCCGATATAGCGTACACAACTGTGGTTAAACAACCCCACACAGACAACACTTGGTTGCGGGCTTATAAAACAACAAAGTGGCATATGCAATGGTTGAGTCACTTCAGCGGCTGTTCTTTTCTAGCTAAAGCTAACGTTAGCCAACGGAAAGGATTTTACTTACTTTTCTGGGTGCAGCCATGACAGATGTCTGTTAAAGTTTGAAGTTGTCCCAGTCTTGTCCTCAATTGTGCAATTACACACACAACATTAGCGGTGCTCTTTCAAGCATTGGATGTAAAATCCTTGTAGGTGAACTTCACGATCCGGGGCACATCTCTCTGCATTTTCCAAATGTGAACATGTAGTAGGGAGCCCGCGAATCATGCACTACAGTTGCATCAATATCAATTCCTTTGTTACTAGAGTAGTGAAAGTAAGAGCGAGAATGCAGCGTTAAGTGAGTGACGTCAGTGAGTGTGTCAAGCACGGAGAGTGACCGGTAGCGGTGTCTGATTGAGAAGCGTATGTGTGGCTGTGAGGGAAAAAAGAGATCCCAAAGACGATGTAAAGTGAGTTAACAGTTAACAATAAACAAGAAGATTCTCAAGACATGGTGTCCTCATATTTTGTTAACACTGTCGATGAAGTAAAGAAGAACATCAGCCCTGGATGGAACGTCTCCCCAGCTGCTTCCCGGCCGGTCTTGGAGCTCGAAAAAGGAAAAGTGTAACTAATCTTATATCAAATTGTTATAACCTATTTAGTCAGAAACTTCATCCAACGTCTGAGTCATTCATTTTATGAATGCTCAAGTCCGATTTTATAAATCCTGTCCGAGTCCAAGTACAAGTCATCAGTCCGCGAGTCCAAGTCAATAGAGACTTGAGTCCGAGTCCAGGTTGTATCACTGGCTGACGCTCAATCACCCTGGCTGCTGTAAAGTCTTTTTCAGATATTTTTGTCACTTTCCATCTCACACTACAGAAAATAAACAAGACTTGGCTTGATTTCTTTTTTATGTTTGATCTTTACTTGATTACTCGGTACACAGGCTGGAGCAATAAGATAAGAGCAGGGAGACAACCAGAGCATATGAAATACCTTGTGGAGTAACACTCAAATGCAAGACCAAACACAAAAGTTAATGTCAAAAAGGGTTTACAGGCAGGGTTCGGTACACGGGAATTCAGTTCAAGAACAAGCATGGGTCAAGAAAAAGTAGTTATTGATTTTTGCATCAATTGATTTTTGCAGGTTTACTAAATGCAAATCATGAAGCTCCACATAAAGTATGTGTTGAGTCAGCAAAGATTGAGTCAATAATCAAATCATGTAGTAAGAACCAGCATTAGTCATATGCCCTAATTAGATATTCTTTCCAAGAAAATGGGAGAATGTATTGCATGCAAAGAGCAAAACTGACTGTCACAACTGACACTGTGGTAGAGAGAAAATATGTTCCTACATCGTTGCCATTCACTCTGGCTTGATTGGCCCCCAGCCGAACACCCACACCCACTTCCTCTCCTCCTTCCTTTCCATCTCCCCCCTCTCTCCCACTGCTGGACACTTTACAGCCAGCCATAAACAATAAGCAGAGAGCCTGTCATTGTGCCCACCAATGCAGCAGCAGCCGTCTTGGGGGGTCATCTAATTAATGCAGTGGATTATTGCCGGGTCCCTGGGCCAAGGCTGGGCACCGCTGTCTCTGAATAGGGTCATTATGGGAGGTAATGAACAGGGTGAGCAATGAGTTTTGGGTCTACTTGGCAAGGGGCTGCCTCAAATGTCAAAGCCACAATGTAATCATCACTTTGTTTGAGGCACTGGGGGTGCACTTTATTTGTTTTTGTAACTAGTAGTGTGGAAACTGCATAGATCGAGTCATGAATGGACACATCTGGAGGGACAAGGGTAGGGTGACCAGATTTCCCGGAACTAAAACCGGGACACTGTGCGCGTGACCGTAGTGCTCGTGCACGCACACGCTTTTTAACGTGAACATGTGCCAGACGCAGGTCAGACATAGACACAGACAGTGACTTCATTATTTTGATCGTATGCTCCTCATCTAATAATAACAGTGCTTTTTCCTGTAAAATTAACAAAATTGCAGCAACAGCCTTTTTCAGTTTAGTGTGAGATTTATGTTGAGATTTTTTCTAAAAACGATTTTTTGAAGTGTTATTTATTCCAATAACACCAAAAGAATTAAAATGATTGTGATGGTGAATTTTTATGCACCTATTTCTACTTTTTTTCTGAATCAATGTATGCTGCAAATATCTTTATGTAAAGAGAAACATAGATTACAATCCAAATATAAAAAACATAATGGAATATATTGCAGTAAGGCTCTCAGGCATTCTGTATTGCTTTCAACTATTTATTCTCCTGTAGATCAACTTCACTAATTATATCTGAGTCAGCAAACATTTACTCTTCCCTGCTGTTTTGCATCTTTTGTTGGGGAATTAACCTCCTTTAATGTGCATATGACAATTATTCACCTCAATGATACATTAATTCATTTTAATTTATTTATAAAGACCCTGGACTGTAATATTTCAGATGTTTGAGCAAGATTTCTGCTCATGTTCAAAACTTTGTGCACATTCAAAATACAGTATCTGTGTTCTCTGTGATTTGGAGGAGTCGTGATATTTTGAGAAAAATAAAGTTATAATAGGGTATTACAAGAATAAAGTCACTATATTTCAGAAAATAATCTACCTGCACCATAGCCTGCTGTGCATTACGTGATTGCTCTGCTGATACGGTAGATCTCAGACCGTCTGACAGACACAGAGCCCCATTTGGGTCTCTGAATGAGACACATAGTTTAGCCACGGAAGTGGAAAACTGAAACTACTGCAGAAATACACAGAGCACAAACGTAACACATCTGCCGCAGCATGTCCACAGCTGAGCGCGTCCATAAACCTGAAGCTGTCCTGCATTTTACAGCGAGAGTGGACACTAAGCGACGCACAGGTCTGCTTCAGAGCTCCGTGTGTCAAACTAAATCATTAGTATTGCCCTCCTAAACTTTGTAGTTGATGGCATCAATGTATTAGACTGATTTGGCTATGATTCCTCCAAAAACTTCACCTTTCACAGCTTTCCTCACTTAGAGACGGTTGCAAGGTGATTGCAACAAATACAGCATGGTCGGACCCCGCACGTAGCTGCCCGTTCTATTTGCCTCGGAAAATAAACTGGACAAAGTTACATTCAGGGCTACACTCAAAACATTTGGGGCTGAAACCCCAGCAAAATCAGCTCACGCCGCTCCTGGTGTAAACCGGGACATTTTAGCGTCCCGACAGGCTTTTTGTCGGGACTTGGGACACGCAATTCAAAATCGGGACTGTCCCGGTCAAACCGGGACGTCTGGTCACCCTAGACAAGGGAGGTTTGGCTACTGGTAGAATCCCTCCTCACTGACAATGCTAATGTTTAAAGGGGCCACTGTTGGTTCTGTCACCGTCCCACAGTGGCTGCCATGAGTTCTAAAGTACATAAAATGTACAGTTTTTGGACTTGAAGTATTTCACTCATAATGTATGCATATGTATTTTTTCTGCTGGATAAATTAATACATTAAACATAAATGAGACTTTTCAAATATGGACAGGAGGAACAGAACCGCAGAGTTCAGAATGGATTATTTCGTCTATATTTACAGTACCCATGCCTGCAGCTGCAGCAGCAGGACATATACATCTGTTTCCTGTTCACGGTCAGTTGCATTTTATGTGCGGCTCCTAACCTTTTCAAACATGATAATAAAGTTTACAATATAGAGACCAGTTCTGAGACCTCCAACCAAAATTAGATTGACTTCTATGTGTTAATTAGGAGGACTATTTGTCACTGTATGTTTAAAATATTGAATGTAAGGTCTGAAAGGGATTTTATTGTTGTATTGCTGTAAAGGCTACAGACAACAGAACCTTTTAATTCTTTTTTTAGTTTATCCCGCTCACATTTAATCGTCTGTGAGTGTGATACAATTTTCAACATTCCAATGTCAAATCTGGGAGCCACATGGGAAACAACTCTTGCCAACTACCCTACAGACATGGGTTTAAAACCAAATGGTGTTGACTCCAGCTTGTCAACCAGACAAACCCAAGTGACAGTGTTTGCAAGTGGGAATCCATGTTTTTGTCACCTCTCTAGTGACTCGCAACAAGGACTGCAATGCCAGGGACGTGGCTCTGCTCTGCTCTGAAACCCTCTACACGAGCTGACGTTTATGGTAAGCGTATTGTCTCACTTTCGGTGCTTCCGTGTCACAGACGCTAGTTTGCTGCTCCAGCAGAAACGTATTCAACTCTGCTTTATTAAATTTAGCGGCTAATTGCCTGGATTGCATTTAAACTACACTAGTTATACTCAAGCATTTATAGTTCTCTTCTGCCTTGCTGATCTCACAATTGTTAAAACGCTGTTAGCTACTTTAGCTTAGTCATTAGCAATGGCTAATTCCTCTCCCTCTCCTGCTCTCTCTTGCTCTGTGTGTCAAATGTTTAGCTATTCCTCTGCCTCCTTTAGTGATAAAGATACATGTAATAAATGTAGTTTATTCGCTGCTCTGGAGGCGAGGCTTAGTGAGGCACGGCCATGGAATCAAAATCGTATTCTTCCGTTGCTAGCCAGCTCCGTAGCTCCGTAGCTGGTGCGGACCAACATACTGCAGCTTCTGTTAGCAGTCCCCCGAAGATGACGTAGCATTAATAGCGACTATAGTAATAGCGACTATAGTAGTACTAGTACATAGTACTATGTAAGGAGGTTGGTTGGGGTAGTGGATGGGTCAAACACAGGACTTTCACCCGTTCTTTCCGTCCCGTTCTTCCCACGTGTCACAGAACCGTAAGCCCACCCACGACCTTTTCCTGAACCCAACCGTCCCGTTCTTCCCGCGTGTCACAGAACCGTAAACCCACCCATTTTCCTTAACTTAAGGGGCAGTGTTTATTTAATGGAATTCTTCCGTGGGCCCATCACGAAATTTTCGGCGATCCGTGTTCATTTCACGGAATTCTTCCGTGGGCCCATCACGGAATGTTTTGCGATTCCATGAAACTGGCACAGATTTTGAGTTAAGGGGCCGTGTTCATTTCACAGAATTCTGTGAGATCAGGTTAAAGGAAGCATAGCGCTAGCTCTAAACCGGGGAGCGCACATGGCGGCGGTTACTCTAAACCGGAGCCTATGGCTAACTACCAACATCTTCGCCTTTCTAACAGTTTCTTCCCACTCAGTGACACACCCGCTGAGCAGCCAACTCTGGTTATTGGGAGCTCTGTACTGCGGAACGTGAAGTTCCAGCTTCGTGTGCGTCCCTGGGGCCAGAGCGGGCGTTGTGGAGATCATACTTCACGTAGGTAGTAATGATACCCGATTACAAATCGGAAATCACTTAAATTAATAAGTCACTTTGTGCATATGCAAAGACAATGTCGGACTCAGTAGTTTTCTCTGGACCCCTGCCAAACCTGATCAGCGATGACATGTCATCCTTCTACGGCTGGTTGTCGGGGTGTTGCCCAGCTAATGATGTGGGCTACGTAGATTACTGGAGGGCATTCTTCGGAAAGCCTGGTATGATTAGGAGAGAGGGCATTCATCCCACTTTGGACGGAGCCACTCTCATATCAAGAAATCCATTATCGGTTTCTTTGGAGCATTCACCCAATCATAGTCCCATAACCACGGTGTCTGTCCCCCCGACTCAGATCAGTTAAATCAAAGGTAAACAAAAGAGGAGCTATACTTAAGAACCTAATTGGAATTAAAACCATCACTGCAATGATAGAACAGAATAGGAAAATTAGATGTGGAATACATAGGCTATATTAGATATTCTAAAGCAGTACTAGTAAACAATTTGATATCAGATAATCAAATTGATCTATTCTGTCATCCAAAACATGGCTGTGCCGTGAAGAATATGTTAGTCTAAATGAAGCCACTCCTCCCAGTCATATTAACACTCATATTCATCGGGGCTCTGGCCAAGGAGGGGGGTGTTGCAGCCATATTTGACTCAAGTCTGTTAATCCTAGACCTAAACCAAATTATAACTCGTTTGAAAGCCTTGTTCTTAATCTTCTACATCCAACATGGAAAACTTTACAGCCAATTATATTCGTTGTTATTTACCGAGCTCCAGAGGCCTGTACTACGAATCAAGAACAACATGCCTTGGATTTATTTCAGTTACCCGGCTTTACCTAACCTAACAACCGTGGTCCCGCATAAGCTGTGTCACGACGGTGGTAAACTAAACTAAATCAGTCAACCCAGGATTTCCCAATCCAGCGGCGCAAAATTCGCGTTCACATTAAAGAGGCGGTGTTTGCACAGCACGACCAATCGCAAACATCTACCAGAGCTGCATATTTTACATAAGGAGAGCAAACTATAATTCTACATAAATATGAAGAACACAGACACGGTTTAACACGCAAAACGCAATACAGTCGCTACAGCTGCTTCCTGAAACAGGAAGGAAAGCTGGCAAAAAATAGCTGATGCTGTAAATGCATAAATCACAACACTTATTAATATCACTTCCCCATCAGTCAGGCACAAGATCTGACCATAATTACACTTGTGCTTTCCATAAACTGCCGTTGCTTTAGCCTATTATTTCAGTTGCAACCCTGGCAGTGGAAGTGATCGTGAGAGTAAATAAAAAATATAAAAACATAATTTAAACCTCTCTCTCTCATTCTCCGCGCACGGAGATCCGCCTGATCTTCTAACAACGGTGACGCCGTTATCAATCGAGCATTGATTGGTCAGTAGGCGGTGCTTTTACACCAGTTGATCTCTAATCTCCAACTTAACCTGCTCCCGAGCAGGTTAGGTGTTCAGCATAAGTTACCACGGCGATTGAACCCGGTAGCAAGTGATCCACCGTCGTGGTACAGAAAACCCTGGATTGAACCTGAAGTTACTTCGTTAACGCCAAATCTTGCTTCGTGGTACAGCCTTCATGTCCGTATTCTGAATTTGTATCTGAATTCTCTGAGTTTTTATCAAGTCTAGTCCTTAGAACAGACTAAATAATTATTGTAGGTGATTTTAATATCCATGTGGACGTTGACAACGATAGCCTTAGTATTGCTTTCAACTCACTACTAGATTCAATTGGTTTCAGTCAGTGTGCATAAGGCCATTCACTGTTTTAACCACACCCTCCACCTTGTGTTGGCATATGGCATCAAAATTGAAGATTTAATAGTATTTCCCCAGAATTCTTTATTATCAGACCATTCTTTAATAACTTTCGAATTTTTACTACCCGACTTTATGAAATTAGATAAAAGCTTCTACACTAGATGCTTATCTGACAGTGTTATAGCTAAATGTAAGGAAGATATTCCAGCAGCATTTAATTCAATGCCATGCCGTAATATAACTCTTATGTTAGCATTAGTCCCTCCCAAATTGATACGGTCTCGTTACGGACGACTTTAGACTCTGTTGCTCCTCTCAAAAAGAAGATGATGAAGCAAAGGAAACTAGCACCTTGGTATAACGCCCAAACTTGCAAATTAAAACAAACTTCGCGAAAACCTGAAAGTAAGTACCAATCTGGAAGAATCTCATTAAGACTGGCAAGACAGTCTGAAAACATATAGGAAGGCCCTCAGAAATGCCAGATCAGACTATTACGCAACACTAATAGAAGAAAATAAGAACAACCCAAGGTTTAGGTCTCAACTAGAGACCTCTATCTAATCTTCCCTTTCTCTCCAAGATCCTTGAGAAGGCAGTCGCTACTCAGTTATGTGACTTTCTACATAGCAATAGTTTATTTGAGGATTTAGAATTTAGAATGCATTCGACTGTCCGAAGGTTAGCAGCCATATCCTTATTTGTCGGATTCATTGAGTCAAGATTAAAAGACATGCAAAAGACAAAGAAAATTCAAAAGAGTTCAGGAGGCAGGTTAATGCAGACAGAAGGAGGCTATGTTGGCAGGCTTTTTTTCCCGCCTTTGAGTGTTTGAAAGGTACTCACATTTTTAACTTTAGATAGCACACATCGAAAGAGCTTCGTACAATAGCTCAAAGATAAACATTTCAATTGATTGTGAAGTGATTAAAGACACATGTGCTAATGTCTGGCCACATATTACTGAGTTTGTTGATATGGTAAATCCCTGAAGAATTCAGAATGTCAGGGTTTTCCTACAGAAGACACAACTGTGTAACTAGATGCAAAATTCATGCAGAAGCAACTCAGCTTGAAATGTTCATAATTAACACATGGTATGTCACCATATGTGCATGAATAATAAACAAACCCTAATTACATCACAACTGTCAGAAAATCAAGAAATGTCATGAAACAGTAGACAGCTTTACATTATGAATCAGCTGTTAATCAGCTGGTATGGCTTTTTTTTTGACGTGAGATCTGTTTTTGAGTTATTTTGAATGCTTGTTTGGCAGCAGCCGCATGACTCCTCAAAGTTATGTGTCTTCTGTTTTGGGGGACCGCCCTGGGTGCTCAAAGGACTCTGCTTAAACTGCAGGGCACATTGCCTTGTTGCTGAAATGTGCTATATACTTGTCTTGCTTCTCCTTCCTGTCACTCTAGCCAATAGGAGCTAGCTATCATTGGTAACATTCACTCTTGACTTTGCTGCTGAGTTATAATCAAGCTCACAAGCCAGGTTTAGTTATTGTGTCTGTGACTGTGTTTATTTACTGCAGTAAAAAAAAAAATAGTTGGTCAATTCATAATAACTTTAGCACTGTTGTTGCTCTAAATAACGAGCTAATTCGGTAACAGTTGTTGCGCTTGCTCGCTTAAGAGAGGCAGGGGACGTGTGATGGGCTGAAACGTGAGAGGGCAGTGACAACATCACTATAAAAATGACATGAAATGAAATGAGAAAAAGGTGACACAAAATACAAGTGTCACTTGGAGAAATGCCATGATAAAATTAAAACAAAACAGGCAGATAGAAATATGTAGAATGTGTTGATTTATTTATATATAGAATAGAGAATGACAGAAAGTAATGTATTTACCTCTGGCTCCTGTGTCCCATTTGAGTTCTGTCATGCTCTTATTTGCCTGAAATCAGTCATTCTGAAGGACTTTTGACAAAATGTCTGCATGCTATGGACATTATATTCTTAGTTCATTCAATTGTGGGGAATTATTAAGTGTCTAAATTTGACACTTACATTTAAGGTCAGTGTTTCTGACCAAAAAACATGGACATGACTGAGCTCTAACAAACATGCACAAATGCATTTATTTCCTTCTATTTGCAAAGCTAGTATAAAAATAAGTAATAAATAATTAGAAAAATTACATGTTTTCTGTGTAGCAGTTTTCTTAACTGAGACGTTACTATGGAAAATTCTTGGTGCATTACCTGCTCAACTTTCAATTATAATGGAATAGTGTGCCACCTTCTGATAAAGTCTGTATAATGGAATGCTCAAGTGAGTGAATGTTTGAAATGAATTATGAATCCCTAAAAACATTGCTCCATAGCACTACTAGTGGCCAAAAGTACGGTGGCCTTTAGAGCTCAATGCAGTGCAACTTAAAGTGATGGTTCAGAGTAATTTCACCCTAGGCTGCTTTGCACCGTGACCTTGAGCCAAACAACCCCCCCCCCCCCCATAAGCTTTTTTCCCTTGTTATAACGTTGGTCGAGTTAGCGTTATCAGCTGGTTAGCTTAGTGCAGGCACTAATGGATCCACGTTTGTATCTCGTAAATTACCCCACTAATAATGCCCGGAATGATACCAAACTTCTAAAGTAGTACAAATCATTTCTGTACTTATAAAATGAGGCATTAGAAAGTTTGTAACTACACCAGAAGTATGTAGTAGTAGTATGTAAGTAGTGCACGACAGCGGCGTTAGCACGATAGCGTGGTAGCAGCCGAGAGGAGTATCCATCAGTTATTTAAATATACTTCTGGTGTAGTTACAAACTTTCTAATGCCTTTAAGTACAGAAACTATTCAAAGATATTAATTATTTTTGCATTAAAATGTCCTCAACAAATATACCTATGTTATATACTGTATATTATTTAGTTGTGTACTTAAATTATCCCAAAATGTTTCCAACAATGGTTAAAACCAGAGAAATCTTAAAAAAAAGACATGAACCCTGTTGTGTGGTCGCCTGACGATGGCGTCATACTAACCCCTGTAGTTGCTCTAACTTCCGGCAAAACACAGAAAACGCCCAGCAACACCAGATGATACGTAAGAACAGTAATTCCCAAACTTTTTTGCAGGACCCCCCTATTGTAGATACAAATATTTTCAAGCCGTCAGCTGTATAGGTATTCAACTGATCTAATACTGAGTTAGCCGGCTAGAGGACCCCAGCCCGTCTGCCTTATTCCCCCCCATTAAGAGACTTTGCCGGGGTGAGTGCGGACAAAAGCCCTGAGTGTGAGTGACAGAAACTACCCACCATAGCTTTAAAATGACATGACATTAACCCGTCCGTGAACGAATACATTTTCATCGGCAATGGTGGTTGTTTAACAATGAAGACAACAACTCCCATGATCCCACACAACTTCACGACGTAAAAAAAGTCTGTGTTTTGATTGAGAGACCCCTATGTAGACCCCTATATTGCAAGATATCTTGTCCTGGCTGTAGATAAACTTGACCCTGTTCATGTACGTTTTTCTATCTATCTATCTATTATATTAATTAATAAAAAATAAAAAAAAACTATCAAAACGTACATGGTCCGACCTTTTGCTTGTTTGTATTTTAGTTACACAAGAAATGAAACATATTGTCTCGTTACAGTCTTAGTTACTCAGGTAAATGCTCCAGTAGAGTATGTGAAAGTGGCAGCTGATGCTTACCTTTGAACCATTGTGTTGTACAGTAGTGTGCGTTTTTCTGTCAGGGAACCTCCCAGTCAGTTGGCCTGCTGTAGCCAGGGGAGTGGCTCTCATAAAATGCAGATTGCCAGATTGTGGATGACTGTCTCATGCTGAGATGAGATGACACATTATGTAAACGATGTCTCCTATTTCACTCTGGTTGGTGTGACACGGAGGTTAACATGGCTAACAAGGCAGAGTGACATCCAAGATATCATATTTACCAGTGAGAAATGAGTTTCCTTCTCTTCCATCACTGGACCTTGACAGTATTGTGGTGTGTGTGTGTGTGTGTGTGTGTGTGTGTGTGTGTGTGTGTGTGTGTGTGTATGCTGATAGTCCTGAAATTTAGTAAAAATTGACTTTCACTGCTAGTGAGTTTTTGTATTCTCCCGAGACAGTATCAGGGTTTTTTACAGACTTTGTGTCAGAAACAAGACTGATATCGATATGAACATGAACATCCGGTTTTCTTAAAGCTTGCTTAAAAGCACTGTATGTGTACTGTATGGATCATACATAAGCTTTACATAAAGTACCATACACACCCTCTTGCCAGTCAGAATGTTGATGATTCTGCACAAACCTAGATGTTTTTTAACATTTAATGTGGATATTTTATGAAAGCTGGCCTGTGACATATGTCTGTCATGTTGGCATTTTCAGCATTGTTAAAAGTAAAAAAAAAAAAAAAGTCTTGAATATGGCATCCTTAGCGAATGAGGCAGTCTTACCATATAAGAATTAAATTACATGAGAATCACTGAATTAGTTTCTCTTCTTTTCTCATTCTCTGACTCACACATATGTAACTGGTGACAATCTCGCATTTGCGGGGTGACTAATGAAAGAACAGTTGGATTTTTCATTTTTCATATGACCTTCATTGTGCATTATACACTTCACAGACTTAAAATACATTCTATAAGGACTCTGTTTAAGGACTCTCATATGGGTAGAAAACTATGCATCCCATACATACAATTTAATGGCAGGGACAACTGGATATACTCTCATTTCATTTATCTAAAATGCATTTTTTTATGCTTTATATGTCTACACTTTCACCAACGTTAGGTTGGAGACATAATTTAGCTGTTGGGCCATAAACCAAAACATTACACCACCCAAACTAGCAGTCAGTCTGACAGACGATTGCTGTTCATAACACTTCATTTGGTTTATCAAAGATGCTAGCACAGTACAGACAAAGAGCACATCCAAAATATTAGTCAGGTCGGACCACTGTGTTTAACTATATATCTTTAAACGTTACAGTTATGGTTGAAACTGACAACAGAAAAAAAACAAGTTTCACAAATCTCCGCAATTCTAAACAACTGCCATTTGTCTACCCGGAAGTGATTTTTTTGTTAGCGAGACGTCACAGTGATTCTGTCTTTACAATGTATCTTGTCTGTTTCCGTTACAGCCAAGTGAACAAGTGACAGCATCTGCTAGCATAGCATAGCTTAGCTTAGCGTAACTGTCCAACGAATAATCACCCATATAATTCCAATTTGGCATATAGAAACAAAATCAACAATAACCATCAACAGTCATACCCCTTAGGATTTTAGCAAATGTGCTCAAATCAGAAAAATAAATGCCCAAATCCCCTGGGGATTTACCCTAGCATAATGACGGCTGTTTCCGCTACAGTGCCCTCATTTACGGTAGTAACTTAATATAGCACAATTTACACACATGAATCAGTTGGTTGGCTGGTCTTCATTTACTCAATCATTAATTTAAGCCTAGATATTCGGCCAACTGATATTTTAGTCTGGACCAAAGTGGTGGACCGACTGAACGACCAACCAGCTGACATTGCGGGAATTACTGGAATTGTTGGGTCTTTGTAAATTATAGAGTGTGGTCTAGACCTACTCTATCTGTAAAGTGTCTTGAGATAACTCTTGTTATGATTTGATACTATAAATAAAATTGAATTGAATTGCCCTCCAGAGAGCCATGCAATTAGCATGGCTAAAAATGGTCTACTTACTGTACACATTTAGCTGACAAAGCAATACAGTCATAAAAATGAGGAAATTAAATACTAAAAAAAGAATTAAAGTGAATGGCGAGGACTTGTGCAAGCTCCGGCAATGGCTCTGGTCAGAATGATCCTACAGTGTGACTTTTATTATTTACTTTTAGCTGTTTCTTACTTCAGCATAGACCGGTGAACAGTGAATGTCAATGTGATAAGGAAATATCAGTTAGAAAATACATTCTAAAAAGTAACAAATTGATGAAATGATCTGACATTCCCAAAACATGACATTTGCAAAAAACCTTTAAAATTCCCTGTCTGGAATACACCTTGCAAAATTGCAGGACATTACAGAAAATCAATGACCAGCAGGAATCCTACTGAATGTTTGATCACACATGAACCATGAACAAATTAGCAGCAGCTGCCCAGTTCAGCCAATCTGTAACACTGATTTAAGAAGCTTCACTGGAGCCATTATGGGTGCAGAAATTAAAGCGGCTGTAATTGAAATTTTTACTATTACAATGTATCAAGTGACAATGTGAATGTGAATGTTACGTTCCACATTCCGTTCTGTAAGAACTCTGAAGAAAGCCTCTCTCATCTGTTTTATTTTTAGCCTAAACTGCAACACTGTTTTCCTATCTGTGAACCAGAGGTGTGGACTCAAGTCACATGACTTGGACTCGAGTCAGAGCTCTGTGAGCTTCTCTCTGCTTTCGCCAACAAGCTCCACCGTTGCTGTAGTTACCTTATGCGCGATAGCTGTTGAACTTTTGAACTCCAGCCGGCCACTCTGCAGGCTGAGCTGTGGAGTGGTGTCAAGTTACAGCTTGTTGCTGCAGTCATTACTATGGAAATAACCACGGAAAATAGTTTTTTGGGGGGGAAAATACGTTTTGGAATATTGGCTTGTATGAGTTCGGCAATCGACTAGTGTGGACTTCACCAGAAACCAGGAAACAAACAGAGGTATGGATTAACACAACTTTTATGCATTTCTGTCACAGCTACTGCAGTCATATTCGCTGTGTTCCCTCGGTAGGAATAACTGCACATGGGTAGGCACTTGTAATGACATTTCAAACATGTTTAGAGGCTAAAAACAACTTTAAAACTTGCCCTGTTTAAGCCTGTTGGCTGCTAACTCTAGCAGGAGGATAACACGGTGTAGGCAGCACCGATGGTTTTCGTTTTTCTCGCTACTGACAGCACTCCAAATTTACAAAAAAATTTAGTTTTTAAGATTTTGCATTTTCAGCCTTTATTTTGATAAAACAGCTGAAGACATGAAAGGGGGTAATGCCATTCAGCTAAGGGCCGCAGGTTGGGGTCAAACCCAGGCCCGCTGCGTTGAGGAGTAAACCTCTATACATGGGCGCCCGTTCTACCAACTGAGCTATCCGGGCGCTCAACAGAATGTTTTTTAAAACGTGCTTTAAAAATAAATTGATTTCCGTTCATTTCCTAATTCAATTAACACTATTAATTCCCAGCAAGTCGATACTTCATGAACATAAAGATTTCCCAGATCCACTCTATCCAAGATTAACCGGACCGCAGAGAGAAGCATGAAGAAGTGAAGTTATGTCGCTGAGTGCCAGTTTGAAATGATCATAGACAGTAAAAGAAATGGACATGGATTGGGGACTTTGACGGAGACCAGTGAAGTATATTAGAGGCACTTTTCCGGTGATGGCTGAGCGTACTGTTCAGCTGCTGCACAGCCTCAAACTGAGCTTGACGACGTAGATGTGACGTGAGCAACCTGTCTGAAAGTTGTCATTCCCAATCTTGCAGAGACTGAGAGTGTGAGTAGGAGCTGTCAATGAGCGTAGGAGCAGAAGCAACTTTTGGTAAGAATTCTGATTAATTATTTTGTCATTTTGCATAGTATTTATTTATTTTGAAATATAACGCCAGTACGCCATATTAAGTTGCATTAAGTGCATAATATTAAGAACTTATGTAAAACGATATTCAAGAACTTGTGATATGAATTCATACCCAATAGGTATATGTAAGGAGATAACATAGGCACAGGCTAATTATTGCTAACTAGACAGACTAGACTACTTCATTATTTAACAACATATACTTTTCTTAAAATATCCTAGTTGTTCGTGGATAAATGTTACTTCATATGAATTCACTTGCCACATACTGATGTATTTCCTGCTGAAATATTTTGTTCCAATGCTTTCATGGACTCTCTATGGGCTTCTCCCTTGACTGTATGCTTCCACGTCTCCCATCCCCCCCGATTGCCTGCGAGCTTCTCCTGACTATGCGGTAATTTCTCTACTGTGCGATAGAAAGTCTCGCGGTCATGACACAATCATGAGCCTATTTTTTACAAAAACGTCTGCTACGGGACCATAACGTGAGATACAAGGTAATGGAGCCTTTTATACATTGTCGTGTTTCTTTAGAAACACGACAATGTAATATGTAATCTAAATGTAATCTAAATCATCAGAGGCGCCATGTCGGCAAAGTGTTGTGGGTTCCCTCCCTGACTCGTACTTAACTCTAAGTAACATTGTGCAACCTTGTGGGTGAATGAAATGAATCTGTTAGCACTCTGTTGTTTAGATTCGGTGAATATTGCATTACGACTTGTTTAGGACTCGAAACACAAAGTTTAGGACTTTGGACTTGACTCGGTACTTGCCTGTCTTGACTTGGGACTTCGTTGCAAAGACTTGAGACTTACTTGCAAAACAGTGACTTGGTCCCACCTCTGCTGTGAACCAACCTCGAGACAATCCCTCTGTCCGTTCTGACTCTTTTTCATATCCTACACGTCATCTAAATGAATGCAGTAGGGGTGACCCCAAATATTCAATGCTTCGATCGAAGGAGCCTGATTCCGCGAATCTCACAGTCGAATCTTCGCAGAGGTGGATCATGCCATTTTGGCTATATGGGGGTGCTCAATGCCTGAGCTACCTGTTTTTTTCCCCCAATAAGTCAATATACAGTTTATTGTGATATAAATATCAACATATAATGCTGTGAATACAAATTTTGAAATAAATGAACTTTTAAATAAATCTTTGTGTGTGTGGGTGAATAAATCCAACAGTTCCATGACAGATTTAGGTTTCACTTTCCATGATATGTGTGTTGGAGGAGCATCTTGACAGCAGGGATTTAAATCTTCAACTGAAAATGTCTGGGAAAAGAAAATCTAAAGTGTGGGTGCACTTTGAAATAGTAAAAGATGATTTCAAAAAAGTAAAATGCAAGTTGTGTTGTCCACATGAGTATCCTCAATTTTTACTGCGTACCGCCACCTCCTGTGTAGTACACACCCCTAAAAAAGAAAAAACCTGTGTAAATGCATCTCTCACATAACAGCTTAATGCTGAGAAACCAGAGCTGAAAATGTGCCTATTAACATTGATAATTGTAGTGGATGAACATATTAATGTAACCCTGATCGCTGGAATGGCCACTGTGCCGGGGTCAGCCCTATGTTCCCACAGCCCTATGCTCCCATATTTCTAAGATTATTTTTTTTCACTGAAAATTAGGCCCTATGTTCCCACATCTCTAAGATTTTTCTTAAAATTAGGCCCTATATTAGGATTAGGGTTAGGGTTACATTCCATCTGTAGTCCATTGCTACTGGATAATAGGTTGGGTGTAATTGGCTACCAAATTGGGAGAAAGGGGGATAAAATCTGATACATATTTATGAAAAAGGAAATGTGGGACCATAGGGCCTAATTTTGGAAAAAAAAATCATAGAAATGTGGGAACTGTGGGAACATAGGGCCTAATTTTGGAAAAAATCTTAGAAATGTGGGAACATAGGGCTGTGGGAACATAGGCACGCTCCCACAGCGCCACAGCCAGATTCACGAGCACAGCCGTGATCCAATGCACAGCCCACGGCACTTCAATTACATTTTATTTATAGTATCACATCATAACAAGATGCTTTCAGAAGCAACTCACAGAGGTCAAGCCAGTAGATGATAGGATTCAAACCACAAAACAATCGTGATCGGATTGTTTGTCTGTTGTAGCTATGTTTGTAGTCGCAGGCCCTTACCGTGTAGTTGGACTAAAAATGTAAAGTTCAAGCGACGAGAAAGTATAAGTATTAGGCAATAGGTATATGTATTATTTTCAGGTGTTGTTTGAGGCAACAAACTAAAGGAGTTTTCACAGACTGAACTGCTAAAGAATGCTTGTTAATTCCTCTTGAGTTCATGCAAATGTGTACTGCAGTCCAAAGAAAGTCCAAAAAATTGATATGCCAACAGATATCAAAAGTAACAATGTGTATGCTAAACAGCTCCAATATTTCCCAGACAATGTCGCTCCTGTCAAAGTGACCCCATTTACACCTGCTGTTGAAATGCATCTGTATCTGGACAGCTTATCTTGCATGTTAATAAATGCAATGGAATAGGGCTGAATATACCAGAGTCAGCCAAGTGGAAATGCCGTGAGTAGTGTCTATAATGTCTGTACATTTGTTTAAGCAGGCCTATGGTAAGTTCAATTCTGAAGTACTGGTACTTGAATATTACAGTGCAGTGGGACACTACTTTTATTCCACTTCATTTCATTTATCTAACAGCTGTAGTGAGAAGTTACTTCACAAAACATTGGTTTACATGCAAACTCTGCTATGACATTTCATGTTGTGTTGGAGTATTGGCAACATTTTTTGATGCACAGTGGTGGAATGTAGCTACCACTGTACATTTACTCAAGTATTGTACTTAAGTACAAATTTGAGGTACTTTTACTTTACTTGAATCTTTTCTTTTCATGCCACTTTTTTTTACTTCTACTCCACTACATTTCAGACGTAAATATTGTACTTTTTACTCCACTCCATTAATCTGACAGCTTTAGTTCCAAGTTACTTTGCAAATTAAGGTGTTTGCACACAAAACACATGTAGTTAATAAATAGTAGTTTATTATAAATGAAACTACCCAACAATATACAGGCCTACAAGTATGATTTGTGATTAAATGATTAGACCATTAAACACTTACTTGATTGACAGAACTGTTTTGATCGTTTCCAGTTTCGAAAATGTGAGGATTTTTCAGCATTGAGTACTTTTACTTAAGTAACATTTTCAATGCAGGACTGTTACTTGTCACAGAGTATTTTTACAGTGTGGTATTAGTACTTTCACTTAAGTAAAGGATCTGAATACTTCTTCCACTGCTGATAATGCAGTTACACCACCTACTACATTTCAAATATAAAATAAGGGGTTTTCAACCTCAGAGGTGGCACCACATGTTGTAACCTGATATGTAGACAAGGTCACAGGATATTTCTTAGATATTGATATTTCTCAGTTGAGTAGGATAGGATCGTATTATTAGACTGAAGATCAATTTCCCTCTCTTTTTTTCTGGTTTAAAATGAATGGGGCTTAATAATTAACTCAGAGAACCAGGTGTATTAAGTGCTTACGCATAGCAGCGTTGACATATTGACTTACACTTATCATTCCAAGTGTCTCGTATCCGGATAAAATCCAGCTGACATTTAAAACACTTCAATTAATACATCCAAAGGTGGTTTCGGCAATCGGATATCAATCACAAATGATTCTCGATTGCATTTACACTTAGCTTTTTTGATATCAGTTAGCTTTAACGCAAAAGCTACTTGATGAATGGCGTTGGACTGGTAGCATGTGGGCCCTGTATTATAAATAAGTATATATCTAGTGTAATGGGAAAATTACATTTACATATGATCTTTTATATTCTTTAATGTTTGATGTTAAAAGTATCATATGTAGTAACCATTTGGGTCTGAAGGCTCCTGTTCAGCCTTCTTTGTTTAGCCGATAAAGGTTGAAGTCAATCGTAAACAATCTAAACTATGTCTCTGTGTCTCTAAAACAATCTTTCCTGTCTCCTTTGCATTTGAGATAAACAGGTGCTTTGGCCTCGCTGGTAAAACGGGAGCAGAGGCAAGGAGCTAAAGAGATTCCAAACTGTTTATGGCATTTTTGTTAACTGTTCAGTCTGGCTAAGAATGTAAGAGGAGGGGTTGTTCTAACTGATTTTTGGTATATAAGACGTGTTGTACTTCATTCTCGTTGAACACGTTTTCCACACTGAACTGATGTACTTTGTGTAACCGTTTGTTCCTGTATCTGCAGATACATATTAAATACTCAAAAGACTAAACTTTTCATCGTCATTATTTGTTTAAATCATTAACTTTGAACATTTCTACTCCTGCTGCTGAAGTAACTTCCACCACAGTCTGGCGTTGTCTTGGCAGGATCGGATGAAAACAGGGAGAGACTCCGTGGGTTCTGAGGTCCTGAAAACCGGGGGGGGGTCATCGACCACCTGCCTCTAACCTGACAAAAAGGCATTTTCAGAGAGACGGAGGATCAGGACCGTGGAGGACTCTTGACTGTTTTCACTCCGATTCAAACGAACAGGAAGCCATTTCAAAGCAGCAGGGTAAGCTCAAAATTAAATGAATTATAATTGAACCGAGAATTCAATATTATGAATAAACTTTCCAAAAATGAAGAGATAATAATTTATTGAAATACTTTTGTTAAGATAAATTACTGACGTTGGGAAGTGAGTAAGGTAATATATGTCTTTTTTGGGGGCCCTGGGTTTTTTCAGTACAATAATTGGGTTTTATGATTATATTCTGGTGAACATTTTCTTGCAGACAAAACGGGCATATTTCCTCTCAGCTCCTACAATACACGGTGACAAATAGATTATAGCAACCTATTAAAAATCCAGTCGTCGTACTGGTATAAGAGGCTGTGTGGAGTCTCCGGTTGTTTGTCCACAGTAAACGTGAATACTGTTACTGATGCATTTTTTTTCCTCCCCTCTATCCGAGTTTGAGGACAGCGGTTACACATCTCGAAGCTCCTCCACCTTACCCTTCCCCACCCGCAGAAGAGAAAGAAAAAGAAGAGGATAAGCCCGCTGTGTCCTTCCAGACCCAGACCAACCATCTGCCCCGATTCAAAGACTCTGAGGTACGTTCCTCTACGATCGAGGAATCAGACTTTAAGAACGCATTCTTGAGTGATCTACTTCCAGAGTTTTGAGATGGCCCGGCAGAGAAACAGGAGGGTTCAGAGGTCGTGGAGGAAGCAGCAGCGGCAGAAGAAGGGGAAGAAGCTGTGGTAACACTCCAGCTGTGGAGCGTGACACACGCTTCAACTGCGGAGAGAAGGGACACTGGTCACACAGCTGTCCTCATCCCAGACGTGACGTGCGACAGTCTGTCTACAAACGACCCTCAGCGGGATGCAGATCGATGGGACGTGGGGGAAAGAGAGGGGTGGAGGTACGGACAGATTGGAAACCGCGTCCGCAATCAAATAGGAGGGTAACACAAATAGCATACACATGCTTGCAATGTAGAAATGCTTTCTCGCACGCGACAGACACCTTCCTCACACGATAGATAGATACAGCATCTATAACTACAAACAATTCATAGAACGCATGCCAACTTATTTTATGTACTTCTCTAATGTGTATAAAAAGCTGCCTACTGCAGTGTTGATTATACAGTAGTTTTGAAGAATTTTTTTTTTTTCTACAGTCAGATCCTGAAGATCCTGAAACAGAGAGGCAGAAACTTCATTTTTGCTTTCGCCAGTGTGTCCTGTAAAATTATTAGGCAGAGATCTGATATGTCTACTCGAAATTGGAGTCGTTCTTTCGCAAACTGGTTTTAAGGTTGTGTGCTCGATAAAAAGCACTCTTTGGCTGACATTCCTGTACTTAACGACGGTAGTTTAAATTCATCCCTACTTTGGTATTTGTACTGTATATGCAGAGGTTAAATTGGGCCAGAGCGCACCGGAGCTCCGCCTCCTCAGGTCCACCACACACCCTGCCGGAGCTCAGCTCCGTCTCCTTCAGCCCCAAACGTTTTGAGTGTAACCCCGAATGTATGTTGAAAAGTTGACTGACAAAATATGAAACTGGACGTCGCTTTGTGTCCACTCTCGCTGTAAAAAGCTGCGCAGCTTCAGGTTTATAAAAGACGCGCTCCGCTGTCGACATGCTGCAGCAGATGTGTCCCGTTTGTGCTCCGTGCATTTCTGCCATAAGTTTCGGGATTCCACCTCCGACGTAGAGCAGCGTACAGCCACTTCCCTAAACGTCTCAAACGGGACTCTGTGTCTGTCAGGAGGTCTGAGATCTACCGTATCAGCAGAGCAATCACGTAATGCACAGCAGGCTACGGTGCAGGTAGTTTATTTTCTGAAATATAGTGACTTCATTCTTGTAGGCTAATAGCCTATTATAACTTTATTTTTCACAAAATATCACGACTCCTCCTCTCAGAGAGCACAGATGGGATGAGTTATATTTTAAGTTTTGGACACGAGCAGAAATCTTGCTCAAACATCTGAAATATTAAAGTCCAGGGGTTTATATATAAATCAAATGAATAATGTATCACTGAGGTGAATAAATGTCATATGCACATTTACGGAGGTTACTTCCCCAACAAAAGATGCAAAAGAGGAAGGAAGCGTAAATGATGCTAGGCTACATGTGTGCTGACTCAGATATAATTAGATATTATTAAAAGTCGACCTACAGGAGAATAAATAGTTGAAAGTAATACAGAATGCCGGACAGCCTTACTGCAATATTTACCATTATGTTTTTATATTTGGATTGTAATGTTTTTAATGTCTTTACATAAAGATATTTCAGGCATATTTATTCAGAAAAAGGTAGAAATACGTGCATAAAAATTCACCAAAATGCAGGAAATTAAGTGTTTAATGCTAAAAATTCTGGGGGTGAACCCCCCAGACCCCCACATCACAAGTCAGCACACAACTCTGGAAGCAAAACCAGAGTTGGCCAGTTATGTTTAGAACAAATGTTGGTGCCATCTAACAAACTGGAAGCTAAAATGAACATACACTGGCTATTAACAAGCTGGGCAAGCCAGTCACTGTTAAAGAGACTATAATAGTGGTTTCTGATTCTCTTAAATCAACATCATTTTCTTGTTTAAAAAAGATCTTTACAACCCATCTTTTCAAACATGTTCAATTTCATACATTTTCCAAGGGTGAAATCCGTTGCCTGCCTGTTAACATTAGCCTATAAAAGGTAAATAATAAAGTAAGTGAACTGTAAAGTATTTATCTTCGTTTGAATAACTAATCAACCCTACCTTATACATTTTATGCTGGAAAAAGCCCCGTTGGTGTAAAAACACATTAAGTCATTTGATGACAGGAATGACTTTTGTACTGGACTGTGACAGACTGACCGACTGGACTGACACACCGGATAAAGAGGTTTCTTTTTCTCCCTCAACAGGGTGTTACAGAAAACTCTCGTCATTCCGCCTGTCTTGTATACGCAGTGTTCACCGGTTGAGTGAATCTGTGCCTACAACGCACACCTATTCGCTGATAGGTTTGGTGATGTTTCACCATTTTTCCTAGGTACCGCGTCAACTCTGGGCAGCACATAAATGACGTGGGTTTGATTAGAAATACCTGTAGTCATTACTCCGCGTTCGGACTACAGGCACCAGAAACATCAGTACCTACTAAAACAGGAAGCGATCGACGGAATTGGATTCGTTTTTAACTCCTTATTAACGGCTGGAGTTAATGTTCCGTGTCCAGATTCTCCCGTGCACACACCGATTTTTCCGTTAAAGAAAATGAAGACAGTAAGCAAGCCAAGGAATGGTTTTATCGCTCAGGACTTAAACGCAGTAAATGTTACACATTCACACACCTCTATCAGGGGTACACTGAATCTCAAATCATCTATGATGATGCCGTAGATCAGAAATAAGAAAGCAGTGTGTTTCACAGGCTCAGAGAACAGCCAAGGTTAGGAGCTCACCAGAGAAACACACACACACACACACACACACACACACACACATAGAGATAAGAGACAAACATGAGTTGTGCATGTGGATTAGGTTTAGCAAGGATTTGGATACATATGTTTGTTATTAGTTATAGAATATGATATGTCCCCACATCAGGTAACATAATTAAAGAGATAGACTGTGAATTAGAAGTACTTAGGCGTGCTCTACTAGGCCTAACCCACTTAGGTAGGTTTATTGGTTATATTGACACCAATACAGGTTGATATGATATTTCATCCTAATAGCAGTTCATTTAAGATTGTACTCTAGTGAGTTTTTCTGCAAAACTGCACTAGAGACTTTGACTGTATTTTGAGTTACTATATGACAAATTGTTTAAACTATTTAGTTGAGGTTGAAAGCGTTTTATTTTTGTGATTTCCTTTTCCTTTAACGAAATGATTTATTATAAAGTATATTGCTTTCATACAGGTTATTGCTGTGTAACACAGGATAGTGTTGACGGCTAAACCACTACACAGATTATTTATATACTGCATGTTTTTGAGTCATGAGCTTTGTCATGCCTCAAAAAGGAGGGATATAGGAGCATTAATAAATAAGGTGTTTGATGGGGTTTTTAAGTACTCTAAAGAAAGTTTTTGTTTCCATTGACTTACACTATTTGCAAAAACACAACCCTTAAGGTAATTTGAAAGACAACAATTTTCAGAAACCAGTGTTTCCTTTTCAGCATATTTGTAGAGGTTTAAACAAATAGGAGGAAAATAAATGCTGGTTTGTAATTATTGATCTTCACTAAAATGGGCTGAAGGAAGAACTGGCAGTCCAGACGATGGCAAGGGCCGATTCATATCCTCCTGGTCACACACATAGCAGTGAAGGTTGATGAGAGAGCCACCTGGATACACCCACTGCAGAAAGGTTCCAGATCTGGAGGAGAGGACAGGTTTTTCTACAACCTGCAACAAGTGACCAACATTCCTGTTGAGTCACCTACGGGGGAGGAATAGGGGCTGGCCTGACAGACGGCGTTTCTGTGCCACCCTATATCGAGTAGAGGAAAACGAGGAAAAACCTGAAACTACATACTGGTATCGTAGCTCGCTGCTTAAAATCTTTGCAGAAGACAGCGGTAACACTGATCTTTTCTCTGACAATCACAGCACATTTCAGAGCACATTTCTCTGACAGTGACAGCAGAATACATTCCACATTTGTGGCGGACACACCAGCTCTCTGAACACATACACTCAGAGATGGTGCAACAGGACGGAGAACGACTGAAGTGGTACCCTCCGCGGAGATTTTGGGGGTTCCAAATTTGTTGCGTGTTTGTTCTTTATTACTGCATTTATGGTTACTGCATTTGTGATCTTAGAAAAGTATGATAATGTGCCACTTGATAACAACACTTATCCTAATGACACTGATACACGTGAGCACATTAGAGACACCCGTGAAGTACACGAGGGGGGAGGAGGAAACGTGATGCATGCACCGTTATACACGTCCAGAGAGTTATGGCACAAGGAATATAACCAGTACGATAGACCTAATCTCACTGTAGTGACCAACACAACATCCACTCTAATGCTCCTACCATGTGACTATTTTTTGGGGAATATGTGTTGGAAAGGGCAATATGCTATGTACCAATGGTGGAAGACCAGCAGACAGGACCTGTGTGTTCTTCATGGTATTTTTTCTGATTGGGGTTATGAGGTTCCAGAGGACCACACCGACCTGTCCAATAGATTATCAATACAGAAAGTTCATTTTTCCTCAACAGCGATACTGTTAACACTGATAAAAGCACAACCAACAGACCAAGGATATGTTCTGGTGTGCCTTTGGCCTCATGGGAAAGATCCCCGTGGTTCTTTTTACATTGAAGTCATTTTGCCTTCCACACTTGATGTGATTAAACCGCTGTACCTAACCGAAACACTAATTGCGACGTCCAGTAAATGGAACATCCTTACCTATAGTATATGCATTTTCCACTAATGTGTGGCTTGGATCACTATAGAAAGCTTACACGTGACGCAGGTTACAATGATTCATGTTATGTTTGTTCGCTGTTTCCTTACTCACAGAAACAAGCTACTCCTGTAAAATCACATTCATTGACTTTAATGGAAGCTATTTGTGCACTAACAGCACTCAAAGATGTAAAAACCAAGGGAGGACAGTTTTATTCGTCGACCAATCAACCGTTGGCATGTTCTGAGTTTGCTAATCGCACTGTGCGTGCTCCAAATGGTACAATGTTACCTGCCAGGAATGGGAAAGTATCTGACAGCATAGCAATTTCATCACAGCCTAATGCAACATTTGACACATGCACTCTGCATCGGACGCACTCGACATGTAGGTTCTCGTTATTTGGGTCGACCAGTAACTGTAAAAAGACCACACCAGGTTATCTGAATGCATCCATGACAGATACATCTCTAACTCACATAATGCGCTGGCCTGATGATTCAGGTGCAGGCTCACTGATTGATTACGTTTGACTCCCCTCTATTTGACACCTTCCATTATAGTTATGACCTCTCTTGTGCATGCTACACATCACTATCAATATTTGTCGCCGTTCGAGGGTTTAGTTAGAATGAAGTGAGGACTAAAGGGAGCTGGTGACAAATTTAGACCTTTTACTGGCTGCCCAAGGGGGGGCTCTGTCATATAATAGGGACACTTTGCTGTACTTTTATTCCAGACATTGCAGGTAATATCACTGACACCGTTGAACACCTCAATCAACTCTTAACCAACCTTAAAGCTCAAGATGTTCCAAATATGTCTGGGTGGGATTTGTGGTCGTGGATGCTGGGGGGGGAGGTTGGGAGTCATGGCTCGTGAGATTTATTGCACTAATGATTACTTTGTTTTTTGGTCTCTTACTTTGCATCTGCTGTGTTATTCCACTGGGCCTGGGACGACATAATCTTAGATGGGCCCAGATCTCTCCTTTTCCCTTGCTCTTCCTCTCCTCTGCTCTTCCTCTCCTGCTCCTCTCCTTTCCTCTGCTCTTCCTCTCCTTTCCTCTCCTCTGCTCTTCAACTCGTCTCCTCTCCTCACATCTCTCAGTGACAGGCATTGACAATAATGGTTAACATTAACAAACTACACATAAGCTGTTGCCAAATATACTCTTCATATGTATTAGTATTCTGACACTAGCAGGAAATAAATGAATATTTACCATTGTATTTTCGGCTACTGCTGGTGTGACATGTTTAGATAGAACTCCAAATGCCATGCCATGCAACTTTCCTTGTGGCAAAATCATCTATGATGTCTTTAAAGTCCAGTTTCTTGGCAAGTTGACGCTCTATGGAGAGCATTGCCAAACCGTTGAGCCTCTCCTGGGATGTTCTTTATTATCTTCATTTTACTGAAGGCCCACTCACCTCCAGCCACAGTCACAGGCAGAGACAGGAAAATACGCAGCAGGACACACAGGTCTCCATAAATGCTCTGCAGTCCCATTGTGTAAATGGCATTAAGTAGGTCCAGAGGTCCAAGATCGTCTTCAAAAGTTGCACTATATATTTTCTTTAAGTGCTGAATATGGTCTTCAAGGGACTCTGTGAGGACATTCTTATATTTCTGAGAGCTTTGAGCGTGATGCACTGATGCTGTCCTGTGGCATATCTCTGAATTTCCACAGGACGCAGAACTCGTCGCATATCTGCTGCAGTGATGAGAACCATCCATGTAGTTGAGAGATTATGCTGTCCATTGCAACATGAAACACTCTGTCTCTGAATAGGGTCTCTGGGCTTTGCTCCTCTGTCCCTTGCTTTTCTGACTAATCAAAGAAATGCTTCCTCTTTCTCTGTCTCATTTCTAACTGGGATTCGATGCCCATGGACGTGGCTACAGCAGTTGCCTCCATCAGAAAACTATCCCATGATGCACGCATGCAGGCAATCTCCTCCTCCAGTTCCTTTATATTGACAGCTTGCACATCAAATCCTCTATGCATTGTAACACCTTGACCCAGTATGACCCTTATTCAGTATGCGGGCTTGCACTCCTCTCACTTTTCCTGCCAAGTTAGCTCCATTATCATAGCTCTGACCCCTGCAATCAGCTATATCTATCCCATGTTCACCTAGTGATTGTTCCACCATTGTGGCGATTTCCTCTCCTGTCTTTTTTGAAAAGTCCTTAAATTCAAGGAAACGTTCATTTATTTCCCACCCACCCTCAGGGGGAAGTTTGACTGACATACCTCAGCAACAGTACATTTTCCATTGTCTGGCTCATCTAGTGTATTTGTGCTGCCCCTGAATGGCAGATTCCTGAAGGCTAAGTACAGTGTTACATCCAGCAGCCGCTTCAGTAGTGCTTTGCTTTTTTTCCCCGATTTCTGTCTCCATCAATTTTTGTTGTTGGCTGTCAATTCCAGAAGTCTGTAGGACAGAATGTTGTAGGTTCTTCCATTTCCAATAACAGTGTTTGGGTGCACGGTTTCTTTCATGTTCTGGAAATCTCTCATAAAGCTTTCTGTATTATATATTCGATATTTTCATCCCGTCTGTGGAATTTAGTGCACTAGTTGACTTTTTCTCTACTTCAAAGGAGAACAGCAAGCATGGTAGGCAAAATAAGGACTTTTTGGAGCTGCTATATACTATGCAGTTTTCCCTTCTATCGTGGGATGTGGAACATGTCAAATAGTTTGTGAATTCCCTGCCCTCTGCATCTGCTGGCAATTCCTTTGCCCTCTCTGAGAAAGGCGTTCGTTTTGCCATCACACGTACCAGGTTCACGCTATCAGAGTCGGTCATTCTAGTTGGCCATAATGCAGGATCGCTGAAATTAAGTGTGTGATCAGTCTCTGATCCAGCCTGCTCAGACTCTCCAACGGGGCAGCAGGCCCGTCCCGCATCACTGTCACTCTCTCTCTCTCTTCTCTCTCACTGGTAGCCTGACTCTGTCCCTCCGCGGGCCCCTCCCGCATCACTCTCTCTGTCACCTGACTGCAGCTGGATCTCTCTCCTCTCTGACGGAGCTACCAAACTCAACTGTTTCTGTCAAAGATAACGTGTTGTGTCAGGCTTTCATACAAGCTAATGGACGTTAACATTAGAGCTGGCCCGTTAGGTTACGTTACAAGGCTCGTAAACGTTGCCTGCGCTGTTTCTTACCTTGCTCTACGTTGACTTTACTAGTTCCAGCGTCACCGTCAACAGCTTTTTTAAAAATATTTCTTTACAAAATCTCTAAGGCCTCTATTTTCTTCTTCTCTTTTCTTTCCTTTTCTGAGCACCGGACTTGTGCTGACCGGACATTTTGAGCGTACTGAACTTCAAATCAAATGACAACATCAAATTATGATCAGTGGCCAAACCATTTTAAAATAGGCCTATTTTAATTTTTTTTTATTTTTTATTATTCCATAATTTAATGAGGGCCCAGTTCTGAACCCCCCCTACCCTGGGCCCAGGACAACAGACCTGTTTGTCCCCCCCTATCGGCGGCCGTGTATATATATATATATATATATATATATATATATATATATATATATATATATATATATATATATATACTATAATTATGCATTTATTTATTACTACATTCATTGTTACATCAAGTCTTATTCACTGCAATACTGTCTACAATTATATATAGTTTTATAACTTTAATACTCAATACTATCACAACTCTGATGTTGTCGGGGACATCAACATCAGCATGGCATCGTTTCGAGAAGGGAATTATTATTGGCTGTACAATTTCGGTGTCCCTGTTCGTGTTTGTCATGAATATGCTCGTTAAATCTGCGGAAGTGGAGTGCAGAGGCCCCTTTTCTGATCTGTGAAGTTCCAATCACCACCGTGGAGAGCTTCGAAAGGGAGATTTATCACTTCCTGCGAAGGTGACTGGGCCAGCCGCGGAGCCTTAGCAGCAATGCCCTTTATGGGCAAAACATCAAGCTTCAGCTTCCATTCAGATGTCTGGTGGAGGAGTTCAAGATTACCAGATCACCAATCACTGATGATGTGTCCAGGTTACACCGCAAGGTGTATATGTGACATTTATTATATAATTATATTACTTCATATATATTTTTGTCACATTGTAGCCCTATATCTTCACTTAACTCACATACACACACACACAGGCAGAGGTGCGGACGGAACAAAACGATATTGCCTCGGCAGTTTGTTTAACATTAAGTCACAGTGAGTCACAGCAATGCCGGCTTTCGCTCCAATATAATATAATGGCGAGCCGAAAGCTGTTGGGGTGCGGTTACACTTGCCCTTACAGACAGGCAGTGTTCTCTATGCCCTTTTTACTGACTGACAGGCTGGAGATCGTAGGCCCAACAGTGTTCTCGATGCCCTTTTCACTGACTGACCGGCTGGAGATCGTAGGCCCAACAGTGTTCTCTATGCCCTTTTGACTGACTGGCAGGCTGGAGGTTGTAAGGCAAGGCAACTTTATTTCTATAGCACATTTCAGCAATAAGGCAATTCAAAGTGCCTTCCATAAAACATAAAGAGCAGTTCAAAAGAGATGGTCTAAGTAAATAGGATAAATAGGTTTGGAATTATTTTTACAACTGAAATTAATTTGTGTTATTGCAGAGGGAAAGTATCGAAAAAAGGTACCGTTGGGTACCGGAAGTGAATTTGAGGTACCGGTATCGGTACCGGTACTGAAAAAAAACTGAATCGTACCCAACCCTACTCCACAGGGAGGGGGCACTTTGACTTAAGAATAATAACTTCATCTGAATACATTTTGAGTTTAAATGTGTGTTATATTTTGTTCTCTCTCACCCTTCCCCATGCTACCTTTTGTTGTAACTTATAATAAAACACATCATGAATAAAATGAACATTTTAGGATTAAATTAAACCGAAGTTTTTTACAGCTGCCTGTCAAGCCCTTTGGGCGTTTGATATTCAAATGACAGAGTTTACACGGCGAATTGCTTAAGTCAGATAAATACAAACCCCGTCTTTTGATATACTGCTTCTCTACCAAATAAACAGCTTACCAGCAGCTTCTGAGAGG